>NC_089748.1:84365798-84563298 GCF_040412425.1 Macrobrachium rosenbergii | reverse complement strand
AAGTACAAAAATGTTTATGAATAATCACTGCCATTCGTTAGGTTTAATTCCTTATGAAAATTCTGGCCTATTCCATAAGCATATCCCTGGAAAATTATTATACCTTTGTTACGTTGGAGCTTAATCCAATTTATAAGCACACTGTCAAATTCTGATCTAGCACCCTGCAATGTTTCCCAGCACTTAAAACTTTTCTGGCTTTCATTTTCAGCAAACATAAAAACCTGCTGCTTTCGTTTCTTTAAACATATGTGTGTGTGTGTGTGTGCGAGATATCCATTTGCGGAAGTCAAAAAATCCAGTTGTATTAAGGATGATAATTTTAATAAAACTGCTGTTTTACATACTGTAGGCAATTACATTTCATGCATTATTGTCATATTATTGTATTATAATTTATGAACATAGCAATCAGGTACCATTTGTATTCTGGTAATATTTAAATTCTTAAAATCATTAGCTGATTGCAGTTTCTGATGTCATCACACCCATTAGTTGCTAAATGAAACACATTTCGGAGATTCGTTTTTACATAAGGTATCAAAGCTGGGTTTGAAAATGCAACTTTATTTACAAATGCAGTAAAGCTGTGATTTTGCCAGTATCGCATGTTGCTTTTGCCCCTTTCAAAACATTTAGTGGCGTGCACATTATTCAATTCTTCAGCCACACTTTAATGGCACACTTTAACACTTTCCTCTCCACTGTGTGAAGGATGAATAAAGATTTATTTTATTTTTATTTACGTTAGACACCAATGAAAATTAGCATATTTTTAACAAGTTGACAAATGTAACAGAACTCTTAATAAATGTGTTTTATTTACAGTAGTTGCCATCGGCTAATGACTATTTCTCGATTCAACTGTTTATGTCAGTACTGTACATGCTGTTGTTTATGCCACTGTCTTGCACACAGTAGTAAGCAGTTGTTAATTAATGACTATTTCTCGATTCAACTGTTTATGTCAGTACTGTACATGCTGTTGTTTATGCCACTGTCTTGCACACAGTAGTAAGTAGTTGTTAATTATAAGAAATAATTAATTCTTAGACAAGTCACAAGGTTGGTAAGCCTGGTGTAATATAAGATTTGCATTTAACCTAATGGATTTTTGCTTCTTGACCTATTTATTAGTTAAAAGCTAACTCTGATATAATACGCATTATCAATGGTGTTTACAGAAACTCGACAGGCGTCAAAAGCCTGGCATAGTGTAATCTACCAAAAAATAAATCTCACACTACAGATGATACAATGAAAACAGAATGCTTTCTTTGGAAATAAACTGTGGTTGTGTATTTATGGAGCAAGCTTCAGTTGGAGAAAAAAAAAAAAAAAAAAAAAAAAAAAAAATAAATAAAAAAATAAATAAATAAATAAAAACTGAAACGTGAAGCGCACCCTTGTAGCCACTGAAGAGATAATAGTGGCTGATTAAAAAATGTGCTGGATCATGGGAGCTGTCAGACCACGGAGTGCCGGATTTAAAGAGTGGACTGTAGTTTGAAGAGGGTCTTTATTCAGTTTTTGAACTGAATTACTTTATCGATTTTCCATTACCCTGGTAAAATTCCAGTATCCCAAATTGAGTTAACAATCTTTAAGAGGTAGGTTTTTACTGTCTCAGCATTACATACAGGATGGTATCTTCCCAAGCAGTTTCATCCATTTAAGGGCATCTTATAGTTCATGAAGAGAGAAATTATATTTTCATAATAAAATTAAGTTTCATATATACTTACCAAGTAATTACAAAGCTAATGTATCTACCTTGCTCAGCAACTTTTTGAATTTTTCAGTAGTGTTTCGTTTGTCTTTTAGGTGACACCCTGCCCACTACCGGGGAAAGAATGAACAACCAGCAGCCATATTAAATTTGTCTGTGCCCTTAATCGACTTGTAAAGATGACTTTCGTGATGATCTAAAAGCTCCTGAACATATTTTAAGGCCTTCATTATGAACTGGGTATAACATTTTCAGCGTTACGTCCATAATCAATGATAGCACTGTTGCTTTATACAGTACAGTAAGGGTATGTCTATTGGCTCCCCAAGTAGTGTTTGATAGTTTTTTTTAAATTAAGTTTAATGCTCTTTTACATTTTGATTTCATGTACGTTATGTGGGCTTTCCAGTTCAAGTGAGTATCAAATACTAATCCCAAAAATTTTGCAGTTTGGCCAATTAGTATGGAATGATTTCTGATTTTTAAATTTATTTCTTCACCTTTTTCCACTTTTTATTTTTATAAAACATTACTGTTTGAGTCTTTTGTATAGAAAATTTAAAGCCTACAGATGAGGCCCAGTCATTTATTTTTATTATAGTTTTATCAATGATTCGCTCTGCATGTTTTATGCGAGACGTTGAATAATATATGTCAAAATCATCCATATACAAGTTACTTTTAATTCCAATAAGTACATTATTACTGATATCATTTATTGCTAAAGTAAACAGTATGCCACTAAGAATGCTTCCTTGTGGAACATAATTTTCTGCTTCCTTGTGGAACATCATTTTCAAGTGGAAATGTACTTTACAATACACCATCAATTCTCACTTGAAAAGTGCCATTTGTTGGAAAGTTCTGGATAACCCTGGGTAAATATCTATGGATATTGTTTTTCTGTAACATTTTTAATATTGCATATCTCCATGTAGTATCATATGCCTTTTCAGTGTAAAAAAAAAGACGCTTATAGTAATTTGTTTTCGTTAAAATCCTCTTTGTATGTGGTCTTCTAAGTTAGACAGAGAATCCAGTGTAGACCTGTTACACTGACCCAAACTGAGTGGGAGTCAAAATTTTATGTTCTCGAATGTCATGGTAGCCGAGCATTCACCATTTTCTCTAGAGATTTGCATAAACAACTTATTAAAGAAACTGGTCATAAACAACTTGTTAAAGAAACTGGTCTATAATTGTTTACATTACTGGGATCTTTTCCAGGTTTGGGGATAGGAATAATTATAACTTTATGCCATTCATCAGGAAATAAATTTTAAAGCCATAAGTGGTTATAAAACTCTAATAAGTATGACTTTGCCAAAGGTGCTCAATGGCATATCATTTCAAAACAAATATTGTTGCCTCCAGGGGCAGACTAATTGCTGTTCAAGAGAGCAAATTCAAACTCTTCTATACTGAATTATATTTCTATTGTTTCAAAATTTATTGTTATTAATTCTATACTATTTTTCTTTGTGCAGAAATACTCAACTAAATTTTTGTCACTACAGTGACTCACCTATTCACGGATTTCTGTGGAACATACATACAGTATTCGCAGAAAATTCGCGGTATTTTTCACTGACAAATAGTCACTAATTACTGTATTTTCATATCACTTTCATGACTAAATGCACTTTTTGTAATAAAACAATTAAAATACTCAGGTATAAGCATTTTTTGAGGGTTTTTTGTGTTTAAACTATCAAAATAGGCAGTTCACAGTGTTTTTAGAGGGGTTTTAAGTTTTCGCGGATTTTAGCTAATTCGCAGAGGTGTGTGGTATGCATCCCCGGCGAATACGTGGGTTAACTGCACTTACTTTTGCTATATTTTCTCTTATTATATTACTTATTTCTTTTGGGTCAAGTATTCTTTTCCCATCTTTTATTATGGCATGTCTAGGTGGTTTAACATGGTATCATTTATTTTCCTGAAATTTTCCCATATTTTTTGTATAGGAGTATTATTAGAGAGATCTGATATATATTTCCTCCATGAAATTATTCTTCCTTGAATTACTTCTCTTTAAAATTTTGCTGATATTTTGTTATATAGAGGTTTTAATGTACCAATTTCAAATAATAATATAGTCAGTTTTTGTAAATTTTCTCCTAATATCAATAAGGTTTTATTTATTTTACTGAACTTCCTATTTTAATTATCTAATCGTCTTCCAATTTGGAGTTTTATTTTTATTAATTCTGTTGGTTTTTCAGACCACCATGGGACTTCTATTTTGCTGGATGAGATTTTGATTTTGGTATTGTTTCATCAGCATCACATTTAAAGAAAACAACAAGAAATTTATTAGTTTCATTATAGTCTTTTAAATACTTAAATGGTGGTATATTCCTAGTGTGGAATTCATATTACTCCCAGTCTGCTTTATAAATGTTATATTGAAGGACATGCTTGGTGGGATTATTTTGTAATAATGAAATTAATATTAGGAAATGATCACTTGTATGCAAGTCGTCAACTGTATTCTAATCCAATCTGTCTACTATGCTTGTTGTACATAGAGTTAAGTCGATTGAGGAAAATGTTCCATGTATTTCAGAAATATGTGCTGATTTTTGTATCAATTATACAGCACGTCATACGAATCTATGAATTCTTCTATTTTACTTCGCGCTTTATTTGAGTCTGTACAATTACAGTAATTCTTTAAGTTTGTCAATGTCATAATTTTTATTAGGTTGGTTGTGTAATTATAAATTACATAATTATAGTTTTTTTATTCGAATTTTAGTAACTGATATTTGCAAGTCTGCAATGTTTACAGGTATACTGTCATAAACTACTTTATGTACATGTATGGCTGTACCTAAATTTCCTACTTCTTCTCGTGATGCTAATGCTAAGGTATATTTACCTATTGTTGACACAGTTTTGTTGACATGTTGTAAACATATCATTGGTTCATACTCTTTTAATAACTGTTGTGCTTCTCTTAGGTGTAATCTGGTCTGTAGACCATTCATGTTCCATTGTATAATATAGCTATTGAAAATATTTTGTCATATAGTTGTATTAACTATCAACCTGGATTTTTCTAATAATTTGCTCATGACATTCATTTGTTTATCTTTATAATATACTAAGTGCTCAATGCACATGCAACCTTTTTCATGGGTGCTTAAATCAGTGGTGTCTTTTTTCCATATTTCATTAAATTTCTTTTGTTATGATTTTGTTATTACCGCACAATGCAATGAAACAATCATTACATCCACAAGTGTTATCATATATATTTTCTTTATTTTTTCTTGTTGTACCAATTATTGGTGATGGAGTAATCACTTCTCCCTTGACAAAGTCACTGTTATCTATAGTACAGTTGTCTTCCACTTCTTCGGTGTTTTAAATATCTGTATCCATAGGTTTTGCTATTATTTTAGGAAATATAAAGGTATATTCTTAGCTTGTTTTTGTTTTTGTTCTTTCTTCATATCTTTTGTCTTTGGTCTGACCGATGTTTCTCTAATAATTGTTGGTTTCTTTGTGTTGGGTGTTGTTCTTTCCAAAGGCCCTTTTCTATCTTTAATTTCCAGTCTATCATGACCCCCTATGTTACTTCCGTGGTAGCATCCTCTTGTGTTCCTATTTGCATTAATATTTCAAATGAATTTGATAAAATGTTATCCTTATCATTTGCACCTGGTACTTTATTCTTTACCATTTTAGTTTTTTTTCCTTGGGCATTAATTTCTTCTTGCTATTTACTTTTCTGTGCTCCATTATTTCTATTTTATGCATTTTGTTTCATGATTGGTTCCTTTTACTGAAGAATATGTATGTTTCTTAGATGGATCTTGAATTCCTCTCACTTTTAATTCTAACTTAACACATTCTTTGGATCTTGCATTATGATCTTGTCCACAGTTTACACATTTTGGCTCACTACATTCCCATTGTGCGGCATGTTCATCAGATCCACAATAAGCACATATAGATAGGTTCCATTTTGAGTTTTTCTTTGTGTCCATATTTACAACAATTTTGACATTATAGTGGCTTTGGAACATAAGGGCTCACTTCTCTATTTTGGGCCAAATTTTTATTTTTGAAGTAGATCTTGACCCTCAAATTTTATTTTTGCAATTCTTAATACTTTATTATCTTGTTTACTTGGTATTATATATACCTCACAATCTTGGAATTTGGTATATCTCATTTTAAGAGTCCAACAGCATATTCTTATCAACCGGTTCGTCATTATTTTCAAGAAGTACAATAGTACCCTAAATGCTGTTCATAGTGTCATGCTTCTTTACTTTTATATTTACACTGTTGATACTTTTTATTGATAAATAGTCTTCAGACTGGTTTTTTGTTGTGGCTTCTATAAGCCACATCTTCATTTTTGTCTAAACGACATTTCTGTTGTTGAGTGTCTTTTTAATAAAAAGTTTTCCAACTTTAGGGCTGAAATTTTTTGTTGTTTCCATGGTTAAAAACCTTGAGCAACTTCCATTCCCAAAGAGGGAGTCAAAATGAGTCAAGGTTGGGTCAACATGATATTTACTTCTTTTGGATTTGTTTTGTATTGGAGCGTAAGGTTCCAATGTGATTACATTAGGATTCTTTTTTGATTTTTCTAAAGAAGGTTGTCAGAGGAAGTTCCAGCGGTTGTCAACTGTGCTGAGTCGCTACCGGCAAAGGGCCCAGGGATACTCGAATCTTTATTTTCACTTATAAAGATTTGAGGGAGAGAAAAAAAAATTAACCTGAAAACCTTAAAAAGATAACATCAGCTTTTCATGGAGTTTTATTCTTCCACCAAAGGCACAAGTGAGAACCGACTCCCAAATGTCTGCCCCCAACCCTACCCCACAGGGGATGGCACAACATGATTACAGTGGCCCAAGTGTAAGCCAAACCCGCTTGCTAGGAATGAGAATATTACAAGAATACAATAATCCCCATGCTAATCATGTTGTGGGCAAACTCGATAGAATGCCGAGAGTCCTATCCCCAGAACCAGACACCTCCTGGAATCCATGGTCCAGCCCTATAGAATAGTTCCACCTTTGAGCTATCAATGTGATAACTCTCAGGTCCGAACATTATCAGGCAGTTGATGGTCCTACCACAGTTCTCACTATTTAGCTTTGAATATAAACCCTATCCCAGCTATGATATCTTTTCCTATTTAATAGGTCCAATAAATTTTAGCAAAAGTGGAAAATTCCACAAAAATTAATCCAAACAAATATATAATTATATATATGAGACTCTTGGACACAAACCCAGGAACAAATTCCTGGGGTTCAAGAGCCCCCTCACCACGTCAAGGTGGTCCCACATCGAGGGGGGAAAATGAAGTTATAAACTGCACAAAGGCATACGCTCTCATACTGGAACATACACACAATAAATATATTTATACTCATGTTTCCACATACACTCATTAAAAAGGTACAGGCAGTCCCAGGTTAACAGCGATCCAGTTTTACAGTGCTTGTCTAGTGACGAAAATCTGCAATTTTTGACCCCAAAAATCGCCGATTTCTGCTTATCGGCCCCAATAATTGGGTATTGGCACCAATGCACACCTAACAGAAGCGCTGATAACCGAAAATCAGCACTTTTCGGTGCCGGTAAGCCCTGAAAATCGCCGATTTTTGGTTATCATCACACCCTCAGAATGGAACCCCCACCGATAATCGGGGATTGCATGTATATGAAAATTCAGAATAAGTTAAGTAACAATTCAAAATTTAGTAGTTTTAAAATTCATCAGACACCTAAGGGTTTTCCTATTTTTATTATTATTTTTATATTTTATCAATTAAATCACAGGTCCTCATGAACTTTAAAATTGGTATTACTGAAAATGTAGATTCTGATAAAATTTCCTTCATTGATCTACTTCCAAAATTTGATAATCACTGCAGGTTATAATTTTGGACATTCACACAACACATGCTTGACTGTTATCAACACTGTGTCAAACAAGTATGGCCTATTCGAAGACCCATTAGAATTACTTGTCTCTCTCTCTCCCTCTCTCTATGATGAACTCCATTTTCCAACACTGGCTTTTATGTTTTAATTTATTATTTTCAGGTTTTTCATTCCATATATTTTGCCATTTACTTACAATGATTGTTTTATAACTTACATAGTTACTAATAGGGATGTTTACATTAGTTCTTGTCATGTGGACCGCTTCTTTAGCTGCCTCTTCATTTCCTTTAATCCCTACATGGGCAGGGATCCAACATATTTCAATATCTTTTCCATTATTATACAATTTATTAAGTTAAAACTTAATTTGTTGTACAATATTATTTTTTTGATTGTAACTCTGGATGGCTTCTACTATATAGTGTTCTGGAGTCGCTATAAATCACAAAATTATTAAATGAGGTTTCTTTAATTATTTTTATGGCTGATGCTATTGCACACAACTTGGCTGTAAATACTGAGGCATTATCAGGTAGAGAGAACTGATACATTTTGCCTTGTGACACTGCAGCATATCCTACTCCATACTGAGATTTGTGTGTGTAAATTGCGTAATGTGGACCTTTTCAAATTATATGTTCTACTGCACGTTGTCTATGGCGTTCTGGGGCACATGAGTAACTCTTTGATAAATATGTTAAGTGTGTGCAAATTTTCATTTTATTCATAATCCAAGGAGGTAATTTTCCTACTGAAACTATTAAAGGTATCTGTATAACTAATCCAGTGACTCGAACAATCTTCAAGATCTACTTGGGAAAGGTGGTAAATGACTGTTAATAAATACATATCTTAATTCAAATAGTTAAACTCTCTATGAAGAGAGAGGGAGAGAGGTAGTTCATCACATTAAACTTGCAAAGATCTAAAGGCTCCTGAACATAATTTAAGGCCTTCATTACGAACTCGGTCTAACGTTTTCAGCATTGCATCTGATGTTGAGCCATATGTTTTGCTTCCATAATCAATGATAGACAGCATTGTTGCTTTATACAGTACAACAAGGGTATGTCTATCAGCTCCCCAAGTAATGTTTGATAGTTTTTTTTATTCAGATTTAACCCCTTCGCCACCGGGACGTACATATGCGTCTTTTACGGTACAGTAATAAAAGATTGACGATGCGCCTATCGTCTTTCATCCCTCCTCGAAAAGCAAAGCTGTTTTCTTCAGCTTGGATGGGTTTCAGGCGTAGTATTGTGTACAAGAGAGGTGCAGAAGCTCCACCCACTATTCATTCTAGCCAATGAGTGTCCGATGGTCGTCGTGACGTCATATTCATATGGGATATTATAGGGGTATCGTCCAGCAGCACATGCCAGTGTGCCTCAAGCTTTATGTATGAAACATTGTCACGATCTTGTGAATAAATCATTTGGATTCGAATGCTAAACTTTTTTCCCTTTTGATTGCAGTTATTTTACAGGTTTTTTTTATTTTTCAGTATCATGATGTCAGATGATAGTATTTCAGATTCTGGGTCTGAATACCTGCCAGATCTGTCAGATGATTATAGTGATAGTGGTGATAGTTGTTTAGAGGATGACAGCGACACGAGTATTTAGAAGACATTGAACCCATTGTCGATGAAGGTTGGCGGTTCATAACAGATCCATTTTGTGGCGTGCGCCCAGACCCACCCCTGATTTCACGGAGGGTGAGAATGGGATCTCGGTTTGCACACCAGACTTCACCTGCCCATGAGATGCATTTTGTTTCTTTTTTGTGATGATGTTATTGGCAGACTGTGTGAATGGATGAATGCTCCAGCAGAGGAGTATTTTCGGTCAACAGGAAAGCGGAAGGTAAATGGACTTCTGTGAAGGGCTGTCACTCGTGATGAGATGTATGTTTTTCAGAGCTTGCTGATGATAATGGGGGTAAATAAAATGCCCGTATGTATATGTATTGGTCACGAGATGCCATGGTAGGGGTCCAAGGATCTTTTGTAAAGAAGTGATGTCTCGAGCAAGATTTCTTTGCTTGCTGAAATTCCTGAGGTTTGCTCCATTAGACCAAGTGGATAAGAAACGGCCTAAGACTCGTATTGAACCATTTTTGACTTACTGCGCCAATGTAGCCAGAATCTGCTCACACCAGGGAAGGATATTGCTGTAGATGAGGCACTGATGCTTTGGAAAGGAGGCTGGGATTCAAGCAATTTATCCGAACAAAAGATCCAGATTTGGAATAAAGGTTTTTATACTATGTCCTTCAGATCCAAATTGGAATGGCTGTTCGTGGAATTTCGAAGTGTATTATGGCAAGGACATGAGTTTTTCTCTACCTGACCCAGTTGCTGCTAACCTATCTATATCGGAGATCATCGTAGTTCATCTAATGAAGAATTTGCTTGACAAGGGACGTCATGTAGTTACGGATAATTGGTATACCAGTTATCGCCTTGGTACAGGCAGTCCCCGGTTTACGACGGTTCCGGCTTACGACGTTCCAAGGTTACGATGCTTTTCAAATATATTCATCAGAAATTATTTCTGGCTTACGACGCATGTTCGGGGTTACTGACGCGTCGTCGCTGATCCGACGGAAGAAATATGGCCCCAAAACAGCAGAATAATCATAATTTGAAGGTTTTTTTGATGTAAAACTCAATAATAATGCAGTTTACATCGTTTTCAATGCACCCAGAGCATTAAAAGTAAGGTTTTCTTATGATTTTTGGCGATTTTCCGATTTTCTGGCTTACGGCGATTTTCGGGTTCTGACGCGGCCCAAGAACGGAACCCCATTGTAAACTGGGGACCGCCTGTAATTACTTACTCACCAGGGACACAACACTTACTGGAGTTATGCGAGCTGGCAGGGACCCCTAAGAAACTTGTGAATGAAAAACTCTCCAGACACCAGTCAACTTTTGCAAGGAGGGGCAACACTCTCGTTGTCAAGTATATGGACAAAAAGGAGGTCAATGTACTGACAACTCTGTATACAGCTGGCATGGTAGAGAAGTGCAAAACATACTTGGGATAAAACTGTTTTTATAACAAGCCACTCCATATTGAAAAAATATAATAATCTGATGGGCAGCATTGACATGGCAGACCAGCTGCTCGAACCATATGCCTTTGGAAAGAAATCCCTTGCCTGGTTCAAAAACTTGGTATACATTTTATCTTTCGCATACTGCTGAACTCCTACTTGGCCTACAAGAACCAAAATGTTACAAGAAGGACTTCATGGCATTCATCCTCGAAGTCAGTAAGGGCTTGGTATTTCGACATAGTCCCGGTGGTAGGGCCATGCTCGAGGCAGAAGAGGAGGCGAAGTCACAGAAACCCACAAAGATGCCTAATATGGACGTCATACATTCCTGGGTTCGATTTCAACCCAAGAAACAGAAGAAATGTCGCATCTGCACCAGGGACTTCAAGAAGAGGAAGGATACCACTTACCACTGCCCTGGATGCCCCGGGGAGCCTGGACTATGCTCGAAGGAACACTTTATAGCTTGGCACTCTCATGCACATAAAAAACGAGGTTCCGAAGCTCCAAGGTCTGGGTCTTCAAGGCAGTAAAAATCAACTCTTCCAACCCAAGCACAGCAGAGGATATATTTTTGGTGTTACATACGTACTATGTTTTTTGAAAACTACTTTCATTTTTTTTTTACACTAACGTAATTTTTATCATCATATTTTTTCTACTACAAGTTATAGTAGTAGTGGTATTACTGTTGAATTTTTTTATTATTATTATTGTTATTATCATTATTATCATTATATTATTATATTATTATTATTATTATTACCAATGCCATAAACATTCATTGATGTATACGCCGTTTCTGTATGAACCTAGACTAACTGTTTCCGTAAGAAAACTACTATATACTGTTATTACTACTAGTACTATTTTACTAATACTTTACTACTTTTTCTGCTACTTTATTTCTATTACTTTACTACTATTTCTACCACTTTATAGCTGTTTCTATTTCTGCAATTACTTTTTCCACTAAATATTCCTCTTTTTTCGATATATATATATATATATATATAATATAGAGCCAATGTGGATAAAATATTCATTGATATATACACAATGTTTTCATACAAGAATATAAACGAAAAATATGAATAACAGAAAGTTTAGTGGGAGCAAATGATGACTGATATACTTTCGGTCGACGGGGGTCTCATGCGGTATGCAAGCGTTATCGGCAGTGCAACAGGCCGGTGGCGAAGGGGTTAATGCTCTTTTATATTTTGATTTCATGTATGTTGTGTGGGCCTTCCAGTTCAAGTATCAATTACTAATCCCAAAAATTTTGCTGTCTGGCCAGTTGGTATGGAATGATTTCTGATTTTTAAATCTACTTCATCTTTTATCCACTTTTTATTTTTATAAAACATTAATGCTTGAGTCTTTTGTATGGATGATTTAAAGCCTACAGATGAGACCCATTCACCTGTTTTTATTACGCTTTTACTAATAATTCACTCTGCATGTTTTACCAAACATGCTGAATAATATTATGGCAAAATCATTCATATACATGTTACTTTTCATTCCAATAGGTAGATTTTTACTATCATTTATTGCTAAAGGAAACAGTGTGCCATTAAAGATTGCTTCCTTGTGGAACACCATTTTCAAGTGGAAATGTACTTGACAATAAATCATTACTTCTCACTTGAAAAGTGTGATTTGTCGGAAAGCCCTGGATAAACTTGGGTAAATGTCCACGAATGCTGTTTTTAAGCAACATTTTTAATGTTGCATATCTCCATGTAGTATCATATGCCTTTTCAATGTAAAAAAAAAAAAAGACAGCTATAGTAATTTGTTTTCGTTAAAATCCTCTTCATATGTGGTCTTCTAAGGTAAATAGAGAATCCAATTTGGATCTGTTACATTGTAACCCCAATTGAGTGAAAGTCAAAATTTTATTTTCTCAAATGTGCCATGTTAGTCGAGCATTTACCATTTTCTCTAGTAATTTGCATTAAACAACTTGTTAGAGAAACTGGTCTATAATTGTTTACATTACTGGGATCTTTTCCAGGTTTGGGGATAGGAATAATTATAGTTTTATGCCACTTATCAGAAAATAAATTTTGAAGCCATTAAGTAATTATAAAACTGTAGTAAGTATGACTTTGCCAAAGGTGCTAAGTGACAGATCATTTCATAACAAATATTGTCCCCTTCAGGGGCCAGATCCATTGCTGTTCAAGAGAGCAAATTCCAACTCTTCCATATTACTCTTATTATAATATATATCTTCTACTGTTTCAAAGTTTGTTACTAATTCTATACTGCTTTTCTCTGTGCAGAAGTGTTCATCTAAATTTTTATCACTGCTCACTTTTGCTACTACATTACTTATTTCTTTCGGATCAAGTACTCTTTTCCCATCCTTTGATATGGCGTGTCTGGGTGGTTTAACATCAGTACCATTTATTTTCCTTAATTTTCCCATATTTTTTTTTATTAGAGAGATGTGATACATATCTCCTCCTTGAAATGATTCTTCCTTGAATTACTTCTCTTTTAATTTTGCAGATATTTTGTTATATAGAGGTTTTAAGGTATCAATTTCTAATAATAACATAGTCAGTTTTTGTAAATTTTCTTCTAATATCAGTAATGTTTTATTTATTTTACTGAACTTTCTATTCTAATTATCTAATAGTCTTCCAATTTGGTGTTTTATTTTTATTAATTCTGCTAGTTTTTCAGACCACCATGGGACTTTGTGTTTTGTTCGATGAGATTTTGATTTTTCGTTATCAGCAGCATTTTTAACCCTTAAAAGCCTACTGGACGTATCATACGTCGACTACAATTGTCTGTTGGGTGCCAAGTGGACGTACCATACGTCGACTACAAAAAATTTCAACCTTCGGTCAACTTTTCGACCGAAATGGTCGAAAACGCAATTGTAAGCTAAAACTCTTACATTCTAAGTAATGTTCAATCATGTACCTTCATTTTGCAACAAATTGGAAGTCTCTAGCACAATATTTCGATTTATGGTGAATTTTTAAAAAAAAAAATTTTTTTCTTACGCCCGCGCGGTAACTCGGCCGAACATCTCAGAAATTCTTTCGTCATTTTGTCGTAATGTTTGCACTGTTCTATATTAGTCGTTACATAAACTTTTATATATGAAAATGTGCGCAATTTCATGTAGAATACAAAAGAAGATAGCTCATGGTTGTAGCTTTTATCAGTTTTGAAATATTTTCACATAAATCACGATAACTGCCAAAATTTCAACCTTGGTCAACTTTAACTCGACCGAAATGGTAAAAAAACGCAATTGTAAGCTAAAACTCTTACATTCTAGTAATATTCAATCATTTACCTTCATTTTGCAATAAATTGGAAGTCTCTAGCACAATATTTCGATTTATGGTGAATTTTTGAAAAAAACTTTTTCCTTACGTCTGCACGGTAACTCTGCCAAACATCTCAGAAATTCTTTCGTCTCGTCGTAATGTTTGCACTGTTTTATATTAGTCGTTACATAAAGTTTTATATATGAAAATGTGCGCAATTTCTGTACAATACAACAGTAAATAACTCATGGTTGTAGCTTTTATCAGTTTTGAAATATTTTCATATAAATCACGATAAATAGAAAAAATTTGACTTTCGGTCAACTGCTTTCGACGAAATGGTCGAAAACTGCAATTGTAAGCTAAAACACTTACAGTCTAGTAATATTCAATCAATTACCTTCATTTTTTCAACAAACGGGAAGTCTCTAGCACAATATTTCGATTTACGGTGAATTTTAAAAAAACATTTTTTACGTCCGGCGTGTTACTTAATTCATGCATCATTTTGTGATAATATTTTCTCTGTGTTGCTTTGATCGTTTTACAATTTGTTATATACCAAAATCATTGCAATTTAGTGTACAATACAAAGAAAAAAAATTAACTCATTAGCTTTAACCGTTGTGCTTACAGCGCGATTTGTATACAATTTTTTTTTTTTTTTGCTGTCATATATTCCAATATTTATATATGATAATGATATTTTTTTTTCATTTCTGATGGTTGCATACTAAACTTCAGGCAATGACAAAAAATGGAGCCAAAAATGAACTCTTAATCTTAAAAACTAAGCATGCTGTGATTTTTTGAAAAAAAAACTTTTTTTCTGCTTCGGCACTAACTCACCAAACACCGCCAGCATACAGGAGACGTTTTTGTAAATAGAGGCTCGGTGTTTAAGGGTTAATAAAATCAACAAGAAATATATTTGCTTCATTATGAACTTGTATATACTCAAATGGCAGGATAATCCTAGTGTGGAATTCATATAGTTCTCAATCTGCTTTATGTAAGTTATGTTGAGGGACATGCTTGGCAGGATTATTTTGTAATAATGAAATTGATATTGGGAAATGATCACTGGTGTGCAAATCTTCAACTGTATTCCAATCCAATCTGTCTACTATGCTTTTGTACATAAAGAGTTAAGTTTACTGAAGAAAACGTTCCATATGTTTTTGAAAAATATGTGCTGATTTCGTTATCATTTATACAGCACATGTTTGAATCCATGAATTCTTCTATTTTACTTCCTGCTCATTTGAGTTAATAGAATTACAGTCCCATATTGGGTTGTGAGCATTAAAATCACCTACAATTAATGTAGGCATTGTTAAATAATTCTTTCAGTTTACCAATGTCGTAATTTTTTACTGGGTTGGTCGTATAAATTATAAATTACATAATTATAATTTTTTATTCTCATTCTAATACTCGATATTTGCAGGTCAGCAGAGTTTACAGGTACTTTGTCATAACATACTTTATGTATATATATAGCAGTACCTAAATTTCCTTCTTCCTCTCTAGATGTAGATGCTAAGGTATATTTACCTATTGTTGATATTGTTTTGTTGACATGTTGTACTAGATGTAGATGCTAAGGTATATTTATCTATTGTTGATATTGTTTTGTTGACATGTTGTACTAGATGTAGATGCTAAGGTATATTTATCTATTGTTGATATTGTTTTGCTGAATGGGTGTTACAGACTAATACACACATAAACAAAGCCACTCCAACATCTTCCAAAAACATAACAGACACCTCACACGTCTCGAACTGTCGACCTACCCGCCCAGTTCTCCTCGCTGCTGGGAGAAAGGGAGCTGGGATTTGGTACAATACATGTACACATTCGTTACCGGGGTCTAAGCGATGTCAGGCAGGGCAGCCGATCGAGGCTACGACCTACCCCACCGCCAAATCAAAGTCCTTCAAAAGAAGGCATCGTGCTTACCCCATATAAAAATGAAAAAAGCATGTTAAAAAAACAAAGAAGTTGATGTTGTTTTGCTGACATGCTGTAAACATAATATCATTGGTTCGTATTCTTTTCGGATTCTTTGTGTTTCTCCTAGGTGTAATCTGGTCTGTAGACCATTTATATTCCACTGTACTGTATAATATAACTATTGAAAATATTATGTTATAGCAGTCGAGTTTTACTTTCTTTTTTTGTATTATCAACTTGGCTTTCTTGTAATAATTTACTCACGACATTCACTTGTTTTTATTTATAATATACTAAGTCATCAATGCACATGCAACCTTTTTCATGGGTACTCAAGTCTGTGGCTTCTTTTTTTCTATATTTCATAAAATTTCTTATAATGTATGTTAAACCATCTTTTGTCATGTTTTGTTATTGCACAATTCAATGAAACAATCATTATATCCACATGTATTATCATGTATATTTCTTTTTTTATTTGTTTTTGTACCAATTACTGGAGATGGCATAATCTCTTCTCCCTTGACATAATCATTGTTATCTATGTTATGGTTTTCTTTCACTTCTTCAGTGTTTTGGATATCTGCCTCCATAGGTTTTAATATTATTTTAGGAGATAAGGGTATATTCTGAGCTTGTTTTTGTTTTTGTTCTTTCTTCATATCCTTTATCTTTGGTTAACCGATGTTTCTCTAATAATAGTTGGTTTCTTCGTTCTGGGTGTTGTTCTCTTCAAAGGCCTTTTTTATCTTTCATTTCCAGTCCATCATGCCCTCCTCTGTTACTTCCATAGCAGCATCCTCCTGTGTTCCTATTTGCATTAATTTTTCAAATGAATTGGATTAAATATTATACATCCCATTTGTACCTGTTTCTTTATTCTTTACTATTTTAATTTTTATTCATAAAGCATTAATTTCTTCTTGAGATTTACATTTCTGTGCTCTGTTATTTCTATCTGTATGCATTTTTGTTTCATTATTGGTTCTTGTTATTGAAGAATATGTACGTTTCTTAGATGGACCTTGAATTCCTCTTGCTTTCATTTCTAATTTAGCTTCTTTTACAGACATTCCAGTTCTGTTTTGTAATATTTTAACTGTATTGTATATATTGTACATACATTCTTTGGACCTTGCATGATAGTCTTTCCCACAGTTTATACACTTTGGTTCACTGCACTTCCATTGTGTGGCATGTTCTTCAGATCCACAACATGCAGACAGGTTCATTTCGACAATATTTTTTCATGTCCATATTTACTATAATTTTGACACTAGTGGCTTTGGGACATATGGTCTTACTTCTTTGGTTTGGCCTAAAATTTTTACTTTCTGAGGTAGATCTTGAACTTCAAGTTTTATTTTTGCAATTTTTAATGTTTGTTTATTCATCTGTTTACTTGGTAGATCATATACAGCAGTTCACAATCCTGTACTTTTGGGTATCTCTTTTTAAGTGAGTCTAATAGTATATTCTTTTCAACTGGATCATTATTATTTTCAGGAAGTACAATGGTATCCTGAATATCGTTCATAGTATCAAGTTTTTCATTTTTATTTATTATATATTTTTTTGATAAATAATCTTCAGACTGACTTTTTGTTGTGGCTTCTTTCTATAAGTCATGTCTTTTCTTTTATGTCAAACGACATTTCAGTTGTAGAATGTCTGCTCAATAAATAATTTTCCAACTTGTGTACTGATATTTTTTGGTCAGTTTCCACTCCCAAAGATGGAGTCAAAGTGAGTCAAGGCTGGGTCAAGACAATATATAATTTTTTTTAGGTAGGTTATAAGGTTTGCTCTGTACTGTTGCATAGGGTTCTAGTGTAATTAAACTACAATGTTTCATGGATTGTCAGAGGAGGAAGTTCCAGCAGTCGTTAACTGTGCCGAGACAGTACCATCAAAGGGCCCAGGGTTACTCGAATCTTTATTTCTACTTCTCATATAGATTTGAGGTAAAAAAACAGAGAAAAATTAAACCTGAAAACTTTAACAAGGTATCATTAGCACTCCATGAAGTTTATTCTTCCACTAATGGCACAAGCGATAGCCGACTCCCAAATGTCCGCATCCCTACCCTACTCCACAGGGGATGGCACAACATGATTAGAGTGGCCTAAGTGCAGGCCAAACCCGCTTGCTGGAACCGAAGGTATTGCGAGAATACTATCATCCCCACCCTAATAATATTCTGGGCAAACTGGCTAGAATACCTAGAGTCCTATCCCCAGAACCAGACCCCGCTGGAATCCATGGTCCAGCCCTGCAGAATAGTTCTGCTTTTGAGATATCAATCTGATATCTCTGAGGTCTGAGCATTATCAGGTAGTTGATGGTCCTACAACAGTTCCTACTATTTAGTTTTGGATATAAACCCCATCCCAGCTATGATATCTTTTCTTATTTATCAAGTTCAATAAATTTTACAAAAACTGGATGGGTAATTCCACAAAATTAGCCCAAAGAAATTTAATATATGAGACTCTTGGACTCATACCCGGGAACAAATTTCTGGGGTTCAAGAGCCCCCTCACCATGTCAAGGTGGTCCCACATCGACGGGGGTAATAAATCCCTACTTTTGAGGGGGGGAGGGGGCTTTGGAGTGAAGGGGTCTTTTGAACACCTACAAAGCAACAGAGAAAAAACTGCCCTTGCCCTGGGCACAGTACCAAAATACAATAAACCAAATCAAATAGTTATATAGAGCAGCAACAATAAAAATTAAAAACCATCATACCACTACCACAGACTGGTGGGCACTTCATGTACAAGTAGCCCCAGGCTCCCCAAAAAGAACCCGACACCCAAAAAATTCAAGGTGAAGAGGTTACAGACAGGAAGGGTTGCTTCCTATGCTTCTTCCCCCAACACTGAGCCAGCCATCAACAAAAGACTTAAGGTACTGCAGGTTTTCGTATATCGTTTCAATTTCTTTTAGATACAGGCAGTCCCCGGTTATCGGCGGGGTTCCGTTCCCGACGGCATGCCGACAACCGAAAATCGCCGCTAACCGAAAATCAGCAATACTAGCACTGATCCCTGGTTAGCGGCGCCAATAACCGGTTATCAGCGACGAAAATCTGGTTATCGTCGTCGCTAGACAAGCGCTGTAAAACCGGATCGCCGGTAACCGAGGCTGCCGATAACCGGGGACTGCCTGTAGTGTGAGGCAAAAATGGAATGGTATTTCCAGTATGTCGACTCGAGGATTGCAAAGAGCAACATACAGTAACCCCCCGTATTCGCATTCTATTTCGCAGGATTTTCTGTGGAACCAATCTATAAATTATTCGCAGGAAAACAAAAACTTGCCCCTTCCCAGATTTTTTCATGCAACAATATTCTGTATTTTCATATTTTCATGACTAAATTACTGTACTGTACCTACATATACATTTTGATAAAATAATGATTTACAGTACTAATTTTCAAATATTGATACCGTTTAAAGTAAGATTAAATAACATCATTAAATGAAAAACTATAATTCTCTCTCTTCTCCCATCCTTTCTCAGTTTCTCTCTCTCTCACTGAGATGAGAGAATTGTTATGCATACATATGTTTATTTTTGTATAATAATGAATGATTTACTAATTTTCAAATGATATTAATATTAATGTATATACAGAAAATATAGTGAATTAGTAAGATTTTATTTCAATATAAATTCTTTCCCTGTCTTCTCCTCAAAGGTTGCGATCAAGGTGGGGAACCTGTCAATTATGTCAAGTTACTTGACTAATCTGACACAAGGGTAAAGATTTTGCACTTCATGGTGAAATTATTTCTCCCTTCCTTCCTTTCTTAGTTCTCCTCTCTCTCCAAAGGGTAGAATGTGAGAAATGGATAGATAGATAAATAGATACTTAATTCAACCTTTTATTCTCTCTCTCTCTTTTACTGAGATGAGAGAATTTTAATGCAAATGTAATAATTGTTCATGCTATTTAAATGATTTACTAATTTTCAAATATTAATGTAAACAGCAAAATATCAGCTCACTAAAGAAAAGTTCAATATAAATTCTTTTAACTCATCTATTTTCCAATCTTTTCCTGAATGCTTTGGAGAGAGGGGTGAGTCTTTTTAACCAACTGGTATTAACACATAATGCACACTGTTTGTGTGTGTATGTGTGTGTGTCCATAGTTTTAAAAATGTGCAGTAAAGGTAATACATCTTTGGGAGACAAAAAACAATGATATAAAATTTTTTGTCGTCAGTTGCTATACCAGCAGGTAGTAGAGACATGGATTAACATTCCTCAAGAAATTAAAGAGATACACTCTCACTTTCTCTCTCTCTTTTGCCCGTGCCAGCATAAGGCTGAATTAAGTCATAGTGGTAACTCACTCTGTTTTTGCTGGAAGGGCTAATTAGAAGTATGTGTATTTTTTTAAGGATACTGTTTAAAATGACTTTGAAATAATATAATTTTAAAGATTAATAGAGTACAGGCAGTCCCCGGTTATCAGCGGCCTCAGTTGTTGGCAATCCGGTTTTACGGTGCTTGTCTAGTGGTAACGACAACTGGATTTTCAGCACCGATATGTGATAATCCCCGGTTATTGGCAGAGCCGATAACCGGATACCAGCGTCAATAACCAGGGATCAGCACTATTACTGCCAATTTTCGGTTATCGTCACGCTATTGGGAATGGAACCCCCGCCGATAACCGGGGACTGTCTGTAATAGGATAATAATTTGAGGTATACTTGATGCAAGATGAAACATTAAGTATACATTTGGTATTTGAACTTTCATGATAGGCAGTTATAGCGTTTTTAGAAATGATAGGCAGTTATAGTGTTTTTAGAAGGGGGTGTTAACGATTCGTGATACGCATTCCCAGCGAACACTGGGGGTTTACTGTACTATGCCTAAAAGCATATGAAGTGGCGACAGCCCTAATATCGCATGCTCTCACCTTAAAGGAAGGCAGGACATCTATTTGAGAGTGCCTCAATGATAAGACTTCAGAAAAAACGACAGCGCATTCTAGACATAGGTTTCGGTGGGTTATTGATGGTACATCAGAGGTTACTGGCAGGACCTCTGATCCTCTTTGTCCTGTCTAAGTAATACCTTAAAGTGCCCTCACTGGGCAAAGGACCCTTTCCTCCTTCTCTGGTCCTGGAATGTCCATGAGGTTTTTAATAGAAAATGAGCATGGCCAGGGATTAGACGGGGACTCGTTCTTAGCTAGGAAGCCAACCACAAAGGTGCAGACAGCATCTTCCTTAGAGAAACTGATGTGCTTGTCTATAACCTGCAACTCACTCACCCTCTTGGCAGTTGCCAAGGCTACTAGAAAAAGTCTTCTTTGTCAAATTCTTGAGTGAAATGGTATGGAGAGGCTCAAAGGCAGGACCCATTAACCATTGAAGTACTACGTCCAGATTCCATGCCATGTAGTCGCCCTTCACCTGTTAACCCTTAAACACCGACTGGACGTATCATATGTCGACTAAAATTGTCTGTTGGGTGCGGAGTGGACGTACTGTACGTCGACTACAAAAAATTTCAACCTTCGGTCAACTTTGACTCGACCGAAATGGTCGAAAAACGCAATTGTAAGCTAAAACTCTTACATTCTAGTAATATTCAATCATTTACCTTCATTTTGCAACAAACTGGAAGTCTCTAGCGCAATATTTCGATTTATGGTGAATTTCTGGAGGAAAAACAAAAAAAAAATCCTTACGTCTGCGCGCAGTAACTCGGCCGAACATATCAGAAATTCTTTTGTCACGTTGTCGTTATGTTTGCATCGTTTTACATTAGTCATTACATAAACTTTTATATATGAAAATGTGCGCAATTTCATGTAGAATACAACAGAAAATAACTCATGGTTGTAGCTTTTATCAGTTTTGAAATATTTTCACATAAATCACGATAACTGCCAAAATTTCAACCTTCGGTCAACTTTAACTCCAACCGAAATGGTTGAAAAAATGCAATTGTAAGCTAAAACTCTTACATTCTAGTAATATTCAATCATTTACCTTCATTTTGCAATAAATTGGGCGTCTCTAGCACAATACTTGATTTATGGAAAAAAAAAAAAAAAAAAAAAAAAAAAAAAAAAAAAAAAAATTTCTTACGTCCGCGCGGTAACTCAGCCGAACATCTCAGAAATTCTTTCGTCATGTTGTCGTAATGTTTGCACCGTTTTATATTAGTCGTTACATAAACTTTTATATATGAAAATGTGCGCAATTTCATGTACAATACAACAGAAAATAACTCATGGTTGTAGCTTTTATCAGTTTTGAAATATTTTCATATAAATCAAGATAAATAGAAAAAATTCGACTTTCGGTCAGCCGAAATGGTCGAAAACTGCAATTGTAAGCTAAAACACTTACAGTCTAGTAATATTCAATCAATTAGCTTCATTTTTCAACAAACGGGAAGTCTCTAGCACAATATTTCGATTTATGGTGAATTTTTGAAAAAAACATTTTTTTACGTCCGCGTGTTACAAATTCATGCATCATTTTATGATAATATTTTCTCTGTGTTGCTTTGATCGTTTTACAATTTGTTATATACCAAAATCATCGCAATTTAGTGTACAATACAAAGAAAAAAAATAACCCGTTAGCTTTAACCGTTTTGCTCACAGCGCAACTTGTATAAAATTATATATGAAAAATTTTTTTTGCGCTGTCATATATTTCAATATTTATATATGATATTTTTTTTCATTTCTGATGGTTGCATACTAAACTTCAGGCAATGACAAAAAAGGAGCCAAAAATGAACTCTTAATCTTAAAAACTAAGCATGCTGTGATTTTTTGAAAAAAAAAAAAAAAAAAAAAAAAAAAAAAATTCCACTTGGCGATTAACTCCCTAACGCCACCAGTATACGAGAGACGATTTTGTAAACAGAGGCTCGGCGTTAGAGGGTTAAGTAGTCTCGAAAGATTTAATCAGATCCATCAGGTCTTTATTAGAGGCCAAGTCCACTTCTCTATGCTTGAAAACTGATCCAAGCATAGACCTGTAGCCCCTAATAGTCACTGGACAAGTCACTGGACAGAGTCCCTTGAGGGTCCTGAGAAAAAACAGAAAGTCTGCTACTTGGGTTTCAGTGGTTTTAGCAGACGAGATGTTATTGCTGCTGCACCACCTGTGGAAGGCAGATCACTTGTCCTGGTAGACTTATATGTACATCTAGAAATAGCTTCCGCAGCTTGCTTTGGAAAACACTTCACTCTGACAAGTCCCTAGATAGTCTGAAGCCTGTCAGAGCTAGAGCAGATATTCCTTAATGAAATTTCCAAAGATGAGGCTGTTTGAAATGTGCACTTTGAGGAAATAGCCTTGGAAAATCCACAAGAAGCTTTAGAAGGTCCAGGAAACATTTTTTGAGAGGCCAAAAGGGTGCTATGAGGGTCATCAAAACATTGCTGGGAGTCTTGAACTTGTTGAGAAACCCCCTCACCATGTTGAATGGGGGGAAGGTATAGAGGTCCAGGTTTGACCAGTCTATCACCATGGCATCCGTTGCCCATGCCAGAGGGTCCGGGACTGGAACAAAAAAGAGGAAGACGGTAATGCTTCGATCTAGCAAACAGGTCCACTGTCGGCCTGCCCAACAACTTCCAGAGGCTGTCGCAGACACTTGAGTTTAGAGTCTACTCTGTCAGGAGGACTTGACCTCGTCGACTTAAACTGTCTGTCAAGACATTCATCTTCCCTTGGATGAACCTGGTGGTAAGCCTGACCCAATTCTGGTCTGCCCCAATGAGCAGCTCCTTCGCTGCCTGACAAAGGGAAAACAAGTGGGTTCCGCCCTGATTCCTGACATAGGAGAGAGCCGTGGTGTTTTGGGAATGTGCCACCATGGTTCTGTTTGCTACTGCTTTCACAAAATGCTTCAGGCCCAGATGATTGGCAGAAAACTCCTTGTCGTTTATGTGAAGCTTCCTTTGCTCCGGAGACCATGTGCCGGAAACTTCCAGAGTGTCCAGTGGAGCTCCCCAACCCTGGTCTGAGGCATCTGCATAAAAGGGGAGGTCGGGGCTCAGCAGATGCAGAGACTTTCCCTCTAAAAGTCTTTTCCTGGGCGTCCACAACCAGAATCATCCTTTACCTCGTTCGTAACTGTGAAAGCCACTGTGTCCAGTTGCTTTCTTCTATCCCAGCTTGCTCGTAGAAAGAACTGAAGGGGCCTCATATGAAGTTTTCCTAGCTCCACAAACTGTTCCATGGATGAGAGGGTTCCAAGCAGACTCATCTATCGATTCGCTGAGCAAACTGGAAGCGAAAGGTCCTGTACCGACTGAAAGCAGGACTCTATCCTCTTTGGGGAGGGAAGAGCCCGAAAACTCAGAGTGATCCTCATCCCTAAATAGAGAATCTCCTGAGTTGGAGCTAGTTGAGACTTTTCTTGACTTATTAAAAGTCCGAGTTCCTCGGCGAGAAGAAGGGTACTCTGCAGATCCTTCGTGCATTGCTCCTGTGACAGGGAGCAGAGGAGCAAGTCGTCTAGGTATAAGCTTATGTTGATACCTAGGAGATGAAGCCATCTTGCAAATGGAGAGACCAAAATTGAGCACTAAACTGGAAGACTCCGCCCCTGAAGACAAATCTCAGGTATTTCCTGCACTCTGAGTTTACTGGAATGTGGAAATACGCGTCCTGCAAGTAGAGGGTTATCATCCAGTTGCCCTGTTGGATGGAGGATAACACTGACTGATATGTCTCCATCTTGAACTTTGTCTTCTGTATGAAGAAGTTAAAAGCACTTTAATCGAGGACAGGGCTCCATCCTCCCCGATGACTTGGGGACCATGAACATGCGGTTGTAGAATCCTCTTGAATTCCAGTCCTCCACTACCTCTATGGCCCATTTCCTTAGGAGGGATGACACTTCCTCCGTGAGCTACGAACTTCTCGGAACCCTTCGAGTATATTATCAATGTGATTGGCGAATTCACGAGAGGAAGGTACTCAAAGAAAGGGATCGGGTAACCCTCTCTGAGAACCTTAACTGTCCAAGGTCCCATGCCTCTGGCATTCCACCTCTTCCTAAGAAGGGAGAGTCTGGCCCCCACAGGTGCACAAAAGATGGGGGAGTCACTTTTTGGCAGAGGCCTTGGCTGAAATCCTCTTGATGGACTTCGCGGAGAAATGCACCTTGAAGTGGGGTCTCAAGGAACTCTGTCTGCCCTCCCGAAAGGGATGCTGCTGCGGAGGAGAGAGAGATTTAGAGAAAAGGCAGAAAGATCCTTGGAGTACTTCAATGACTGTTCCAGTAAGTCTTGGGTAATTTTTTTCTGCAAATCAGTGGCAATTTCCTTAACTGCCAATTGAGGGAACAAAGACTGTTTGTCCAAAGGAGAGTACAAAAGCACAGACTTCTGGACAGATGTCACTCCTCTTGTGATGAAGGAGAACGACTACTCCTTCAATACTCTTGATGACGAAAAGACCTGCTACTTCAGAGGAGCCATCCCTTACTGCCTTATTTGCTCAGGATAACATGCCCAGCCAATCGCTAAAAAGTCATGATCTTCAATTTTTCTAATAAGCGCTCCTATCGACCAGTCCATAACGCTAAACACTTCCAGTTCTTTGAACAAGTGCTTCACAAAGTGGTTGAAATCCGATGAAGTGAAGAAAACCTTACCAGATGAAAATGCCGAATATTGGGCCGAGTCTATAAAACCTAAGAAGTCACCTTGGCAGGAGGCAGCACCTCCCAAGGACGAAGCTTCTACAGTCAAGTAGGAAAGATATCTCCTGGGCGTCAGTCTTGCAGGGGGAAAGGCAAAAGCAGCCTTCCCTTGCTCCCTTTTCATGGACAACCAGTCTTCTACCTCCTTGAGCGCCTTTCTTGCGGACGAAGAGAGAGCCACCTTAGGTTTGTGCAAACTAGAATCTGCTTGGTTCCTCATCAGAAACATGGAAGCAAGTGACACTGGAGCAGCTGGTTGGAAGTGAGAGGGGAAGATTGCCAAAAAATACCTCATCAGGGAAGCATATGCTGCAGGAGGAGGCTCTTTACTACTTCTTCCTCTGCTGAAGAAACAGGAGACAACGCAAGATCTTGAGAAGGCCTATGCGAAGTGGGAGCCTTATGAAGTAGACCCAGTACATCTAACTGCTTCAGTCACGAGAGAGGGTGAAGAAGATGTAGGTGGGCATTCAGTTGGCGCCGAGCTTGCTCAAGGCGGGTGCTCGAAGACTGGAAGGAATTCAGGCGAACCATCTGGCTGTTCATGTGGGCGTCCAGAAGAAGAAGAGCACTCAGGAGCTGAGAACTGAAGTTCTGCATGAGAACGCTCAGGCGAAATGGTGAAAGGGGCTGCGTCACATACTGCAACCTGGTTGTGGGCTAGCAGAAGGGTCTCTAGCACACTTCAGTGAAATGGGAGAGTCCTCTCTACCATGACGTCTCTTCAAGGGAAGAAATTCTCACGGAAAGCATCAAAAACGCCTCTATTTTCACAAGAATCACTATCGGAGTCAGACGATAACTGGTGGGCACTCACTATGACGCCTTTCCAACAGCTGTCAAAACCACAAAGCATTGAATCAGATGAGGGGGTGAGTGCCTGTGCGAAAACCCCACTAACCTTCTTTGGACCACCGGTATGTCTACTTCCAGGATCAGGGGAGTGTGTGTGACCTTTGTCTGGAAGCGTCAGCAGGACAGACAGTCACCTCCTCCACTGGCACTTGTTTAATACTTTGTACTTCGTCCATGAGGACTTCAAGTGATTAAGCCAACTCTGTATTAACTACAAGATTGAATTTGTGATCAAATTTACTCTCGAGGCTGGCTACGGCATCAGGTTCAGAAGCCTGGGAGCCAAAAATAGGAGTTGATGGAGAATTATTAGGAGGACTAAGGATGGGGGATAAAATAAGGGCAGGACAAGGAAGAATGTTACGGTCAGTGAAATGAATGTTAATGACAGGTTCTACATTCTGAGCTCTACTTTCGGCTCTAACAGCCGCCTTCCTCTTCCTATCTCTGTCTAATTTATCCAAATGAGACCTCAAAACTTTCCATTTCTTCTCATCCCATCCATCACATCCAGTACTAGTGAGATCTACTGAACAGTCTTGACCTCTACATTTTGCACAGATCGTATGACTATCGTAGGTTACTTTGGTTACTGGGTCTTGCAACCCTCCCTACAATATCTAATGCAAAAAAGAAATTGCAGAAAATCCACTAGGCTAAGCTGAAAAAACTACCAACACGATCAGTACTTCACCAAATCCTTGGGAAAAACGAAGAAAAAACCTTAAATTCAACCACCAAAACACTCTATGCTGATGTCGAAGTGACAATGTCTGTTACGTTGTACCTATTGTTCCCTGATAGAGGGCGGGGTAGTTATCTGCATTATAAGCAAATGAATTGCTACCACGAACTTCAAATTTTAACTGCTGCGCAACTAGCATTTAACAAATGCTTGTTGTTTCCTTACTTGTTAAGAGAGCTGCTACAGGTGGATACTGCCTCTGGTCGGCACTCAACTTATAGTGGATGTGGTGATGAGCCAGGGGTTGCCCTACAATAGTGGGAACTTTGTAACAAAGGAAATTCTCTGAATGTTAGCAGTTTAAAAATGTGCCCTTGCCCTGGGCGCAGACCAGATCAAAATTAAAAACAATGCTGTCACCTACACTATAATAAAAACCACACCCAGACCATGTACCACAAGACTTCCCTTAAACTCAAAACCTTATACCAACGCAAGGAAATAGTAAGAGGGACAGATAGCCCCCTATGCTTCCTTTCCCAACACCATGCCGGCCACAGATCAAGGTCCTAACGTGCTACAATTTTCAAAATCAGTTTCCACATCTTTTAGGCAATGTGAAGCAAAGACAGACCTGCATCTCCAAAACGTCGACCATAGCATAGAGGAGACATATGTCTAAAGGCCACAGATGGTGCAACTGCCCTAATCTCATGAGCCTTAACCTTAACTAAAGGTATGGCGTCCTCTTGAATCTTAGTGGGTGTGCTTCAGAAGCCACATCTCTCAGGAAAAAGGATATCTAAAGGCCAGAGATGTTGCAACTGCCCTAATCTCATGAGCCTTAACCTTAACTAAAGGTATGGCGTCCTCTTGAATCTTAAGTGTGTGTGCTTCAGAAGTCACATCTCTCAGGAAAAAGGATATGGCATTCTTCAAAAGAGGCCTAGATGGGTTCCTTACAGAACACCAGAGGTTGTTCAAAGGTCCTCTTATCTTCCATGTTCGATGCAGGTAGTACCTGAGAGCTCTCACAGGGCAAAGAAGTCTCTCTTCCTCTGGTCCAAGAAGATCCATTAGGTTCCTTGTGGTGAATGAACAAGGCCGAGGTATGGAAGGATCTTCGTTCTTGGCAAGAAACCCAAGAGAGAAGGAGCAGACTGCGTCCCCTTGTGCAAAGCCCACGCTTTTGTCTAATGCTTGCAGCTCACTAGTCCGCTTGGCAGTAGCCAACACCACCAAAAAGAGTTACTTCCTGGTGAGGACTACAGTGCACGCATTAACCCACACGGCCGTGTGGGTTAATGCGTCCACTGTAGTCCTGAGTTCTTGTCCTTCACTGGTTGGAGCCCACGGGACGACTAACTTATTATCAACTAAAAAATTCCCCTTCGGTAACATATATCAAAATATACTATTTCCGAGGTAGAGCGAATTGGATATTAAAGGACGTTTGTAGCTTACTGATTGTATATGAATCACAGTGATGTGATAAAGGGTCATAATATGGCTGCGTGAGACAAACGCACTACACGGTCAACATGGCAGAGGTGGGCGGATATCGTCTCTAAATACAAACACCTGAGTTCGACAGGGATTTGTATATGGGAGCCAATATCCACTTATACCTCACTTGCTGGCCGTGTGGGTTAATGCATCCACTGTAGTCCTGAGTTCTTGTCCTTCGCTGGTTCGAGCCCACGGGACGTAACTTTAACTTATTATCAACTAAAAATTCCCCTTGGTAACATATATCAAAATATATTATTTCGAGGTAGAGCAAATTGGATATTAAAGGACGTTTGTAGCTTACTGATTGTATATGAATCACTGTGATGTGATAAAAAGTCATAATATGGCTGCGTGCGACAAACGCACTAAATGGTCAACATGGCAGAGGTGGGCGGATATCGTCTCTAAATACAAACACCTGAGTTCGACGGGGATTTGTATATGGGAGCCAATATCCACTTATACCTCACTTGCTGGCCGTGTGGGTTAATGCATCCACTGTAGTCCTGAGTTCTTGTCCTTTGCTGGTTCGAGCCCACGGGACGATTTAACTTATTATCAACTAAAAAATTCCCCTTCGTAACATATATGAAAATTTATTATTTCGAGGTAGAGCGAATTGGATATTAAAGGACGTTTGTAGCTTACCGACTGTATATGAATCACGGTGATGTGATAAAAAGTCATATATATATATATATATATATATATATATATATATATATATATATATATATATATATATATATATATATATATATATATATATATAATATATTTTCCATGCATTTGTGTAATAAATTTTTAACATTTTAAACAAGCAAACAGTGATTCCCAGTCTTTTTATGCTGACTTTTGAGAAAGGAGGGGGGAGGGTAAATGTCAATTTACCTAACAGTTTGACATATTGGCCGGAGGGGAAGAAATAGTGTTGTCCTCATAAGCTCAGGGATTTCAATCTTTTGATATCGTAAGGAGTTATTCTCCTCTCTCTCTCACTCTTGCCAAAGGGTAGATTGAGAAATGGATAGATAGATAAATAGATACTTAGTTCAGGCCTTTTTTTTTTTTCTCTCTCTCTGGAAAAGATACTGTGTGTGTGTGTTCATAGCATTTTAAGACCGTGTAGTAAAGGTAATACATTTTTGGAAGGCAAAAAACACATCTTCTTGTTGTCAGAGAGATTTAAGAGATAAACTCTCCTCTCTCTCTCTCTTTCTTTTGCCTCAGCCAGCCTTGTTGAATATAAGTCGAAGTGGTAGCTCTTTCTCTCTGCTTTGGCTGGAAGGCTTTAAGTACGTATGTATATATTTTTAATTAGGGTACTAATGTTTAAGATGACTTTGAAATATTAATAATATAATTTCAAAGATTATTACAGTAATAGGATAATAATTTAAGGTTTATTTGATGGTATTTGAACTTTCAAGATAGGCAGTTATAAGCATTTTTAGAGGCGGGGTAGCAAGTATTCGCAGATTTTAACTATTCGCAGGGGGGCCTGGAATGTATCTCCTCCATGAATATGGGGGGTTTACTGTTTTCTTATAAACACAACTCCCAAGTCTCCTCCTCCTCTATTACTCAAGCCCTTTTATTAATCATTATTGTGACTCCTTTTGCATATTAAACCACATTATTTTGTTGCCATTTATACTGAAAATGTAAATTTTTCTCCTTCCACCATGTTCTAACAATATGGTTAATCAATTATATTATTTCTTTCAGGATAACTGTTCCATCCATACTGCGAGGATTGTCTGAGCATGGTATGCTGAACAGCATGACATTGTTCTGCTTCCCTGGCTGAGCAAACCATGCGACTTGAACCCGATCGAAAATGTCTGGGAGTACATTGTCAACAGTTGGGAGCAGATTTCCCCCCCATACATAAAGACCGATGGTTTGTTTCTGTATGAACAAATATATATTGAAAGTTAAGGAAATTTTAGAAAAAAAAAAAAAAAAAATTACACCATAAGAATTTTTAAAGTAATGTAAAAGTAAATACGTCAAACAGAAATCACAATATACTTCACATTGGTCAAACTAATCCTACCCCCTCCTTCAATCTATTTTTAGAAATCTAGTAACATACAGTATATGGTATATAAAATAAACTAGTTAAATATGTATACCTTTAGTATCTTGAAAACTTACAAGTAAACTACATGTATAATGTGCTAGCTCTCTCTGTAACCTTATGCTGCAATGTTAATACTGTGCTGTTCACTGATAAAGGTACATTGTATTGTACTGCATTATGCACAGTATGATAATCAACTGTTTATACTAAATATTGATCAAATTCATGGTCAATGATACACTACAGTACCAGGACTTAAGTTCTGGGAGATTAAGTTCTTTGTGAATTTAAAATTTCTGTGGTCACCCTTTGTTTTCATGGACAACTGTAATGATATACAGTAAATTTACTAAAATTAAAAATAATAGTCATAGAATAAAAACTCTAATAATTCATAGTAATACAATAATTGATCAAATACAATTACATATCCAAATCTGACTTTGGAAGATACATTAATTCCATTACACCACACCAGACATTATGTACCATAATATTGCATAAGTAACCAGAGTAATTAATATCACATTCAAAAACTTGAGTGGAATAGTCAGAACTTGATCAAGTCATAAGTCAGGGAAAGTCTATGCTGTCTTCAAAAAAAGTAAAAATAAAAAATAAAAATAAAAATAAATAAATAAATAAAATAAAATAAAATAAACACTTACAATCTCCTCATCAATTCTGGAGGATAGCGATTGCGGATATCCCTTACTTCTCCAGGCTGCCTAATTCGTTGTTCCATCATAAGACGATGTTCAATGTAGACATCTAGTGCATCCCTTGCCACAGTCTAACAATTAATGAGAAACCAATTTTACTTTGTACATTTCACTGAAAATAGAGAAAACTAATTTTCACGTATATAACTTGAAATATGTAAAAAATTTTCCAAAATTCATAGTACTTGGTCCATATCATTCACAAAATAAAGCATAAGACATTTCTAACAAGCTAAGATATATTTTACTAAAGAGTAAACATCATATAGCCTCAAATGTTAAAATACAAATAAACTTAAATGTATAGACCTCCAAACTTAAAGGATGTTATGGAATAAAAATGCATCATTCAATAACAATGAAGACTTCTATTTACTCAAAATGACAACATACATAACAGTGACATCCTTATGCAGAATAAAACATTTTTCTGGTTTTATATGAAATCAAAGGATTTGAAATTAAGGGGACAACCTGGCAATAAAATCTTAAAATTGACTACTCAAAAATAAAATCTATGGCATCGTATGGCATTCATGAATGTATCTAGTCAGTATTTCATTAGAATTTATCTTAACCCTTTAACGCTGAAGCCCTATTTACAAAAACGTCTCCCGTATGTCGGGCGTTGCTCGTGAGTTAGCACAAGCGGAAAAAAGTTTTTTCAAAAAATCACAGCACGCTTAGTTTTTAAGATTAAGGTTCATTTTGGCTCATTTTTTTGTCATTGCCTGAAGTTTAGTATGCAACCATCAGAAATGAAAAAAATATCATTATCATATATAAATATTGGAATATATGACAGCGAAAAAAAACTCGTATATAATTGTATACAAATCGCTGTAATTAAAACGGTTAAAGCTAATGACTTAATTTTTTCAGTTGTATTGTACACTAAATTGCGATGATTTTGGTATATAACAAATTTTAAAACGATCAAAGCAACACAGAGAAAATATTATCACAAAATGATGCATGAATTAAGTAACGTCATGGACGTAAAACTTTTTTTTTTTTTCAAAAATTCACCATAAATCGAAATATTGTGCTAGAGACTTCCCGTTTGTTGAAAAATGAAGCTAATTGATTGAATATTACTAGACTGTAAGTGTTTTAGCTTACAATCGCAGTTTTCGACCATTTCGGTCGAGTTAAAGTTGACCGAAAGTCAAATTTTTCTATTTATCGTGATTTATATGAAAATATTTCAAAACTGATAAAAGCTACAACCATGAGTTATTTTTTGTTGTATTGTAAATGAAATTGTGCACATTTTCGTATATAAAACTTTATGTAACGACTAATATAAAACGGTGCAAATATTACGACAACGTGATTTAAAGAATTTCTGAGATGTTCGCCGAGTTACCGCAGGAGACGTAAGGAAAATGCTTTTTAAAAATTCACCATAAATCAAAATATTATGCTAGAGACTTCCAATTTATTGCAAAATGAAGGTAAATGATTGAATATTACTAGAATGTAAGAGTTTTAGCTTACAATTGCGGTTTTGACCATTTGGTCGAGTTAAAGTTGACTGAAGGTTGAAATTTTGGCAGTTATCGTGATTTATGTGAAAATATTTCAAAACTGATAAAAGCTACAACCATGAGTTATTTTCTGTTGTATTCTACATGAAATTGCGCACATTTTCATATATAAAAGTTTATGTAACGACTAATGTAAAACGATGCAAACATTACGACAACATGACGAAAAAGAATTTCTGAGATGTTCGGCTGAGTTGTCGCAGCGCAGAGCGTAAGGAAAAAATTTTTTTCAGAAATTCACCATAAATCGAAATATTGTGCTAGAGACTTCCAGTTTGTTGTAGAATGAAGGTACATGATTTAATATTACTAGAATGTAAGAGTTTTAGCTTATAATTGCGTTTTTACCATTTGGTCGAGTTAAAGTTGACCGAAGGTTGAAATTACAGCAGTTATCATGATTTATATGAAAATATTTCAAAACTGATAAAAGCTACAACCATGAGTTATTTTCTGTTGTATTCTACATGAAATTGCGCACATTTCCATATATAAAACTTTATGTAACGACTAATATAAAATAGTGCAAACATTACGACAACGTGACTAAAGAATTTCTGGCGCGGACGTAAGGGAAAAAGGTTTTTTAAAAAATTCACCATAAATCGAAATATTGTGCTAGAGACTTCCAATTTGTTGCAAAATGTAGGTAAATGATTGAATATTACTAGAATGTAAGAGTTTTAGCTTACAATTTCGTTTTTTGACCATTTCGGTTGAGTCAAAGTTGACCGAAGGTTGAAATTTTGGCAGTTATCGTGATTTATATGAAAATATTTCAAAACTGATAAAAGCTACAACCATAAGTTATTTTTTGTTGTATTGTACATGAAATTGCGCACATTTTCATATATAAAACTTTATGAAATGCTAATATAGAACAGTACAAAAATTAGGACAAATGATGAAAGAATTTCTGAAATTTTCGCAGTTACAAGGCTGGCGTAAGAAAAAAGTTTTTTCAAAAATTCACCATAAATCGAAATATTGTGCTAGAGACTTCCAATCTGTTGCAAAATGAAGGTATATGATTGAATATTACTAGAATGTAAGAGTTTTAGCTTACAATTGCGTTTTTCAACCATTTCGGTCGAGTCAAAGTTGACCGAAGGTTGAAATTTTTTGTAGTCGACGTTTGCTACGTCCACTCGGCATTCAACAGACAATTTTAGTCGACGTTTGCTACGTCCAACAGGCGTTTAAGGGTTAAGTGTTATTGTTAATGGAAAAATTTCTAACTCTCTCTCGCCAAACTAGACTATGGTGTAAGAGTTAATTATCATTAAAATATATCTTAGTGTTGTAGTTAACGGAAAATTTTCTAACTGTATCTCCAAACTAGACTATGATGCACAATTATCTGCAAAACATCAATACTGAAAAATTACCTGCAAAACATTACTCTAAACTTTCCCTTCATTCCAAGGTGTGCTCATACCTTCACTGGTAGTAGCCAGTGTGTCAAAGATAATGATGATGTATTTTTAAAACTCTTCAGCCTTTCAGTAATCATTGTTTCCTGATCATCATTCTTATTATTTTATTATTAAAAAGGGTGGTTGCATCATGAAAATTAATCTTTTATTAAGTCTTCTCCATTTTCTTTATGACTTGCTTCTCTAGCACACTAGCACTGGTCAACAACTGGCCAATGTTCATGTTTTGGTAGAGAAATATAGTGTTTATACAGCAGTTTTATTCTCTATAGCAGTGCAAGGTAATGAATTATGGTGTGGTAAATCTGTAGACTTGCCAGCAGATCCTTTCAGAGTCTCTTCTGTTGTTTTCCCACAGCAAATGAATTCTGGATGCTTCGGTGTTTCTTTTGCAGTTTCTCTTGTTGACATGTTTCCTTCGCTGTGCTTCTCTTTCAACAAGTCATTTGCTTGGATATCAACGAGCTTCAACTGTAGTTCAACTGGTATGTTGTTGTCAAGGTTACAATAAAATGAATTCTGTTGAGATCTGAAAATCTCTCCAAGAACATGCTTAAGTCACGAATAATCTTCTTTGGAAAGAGGTCGACATCTGCGATTCCAGCACAAAACTCTTTAAAACACTGAAACTGAAAGAAATTTCCTACTTCCAGTTGTGCTTCAAACAATGATAGCGTTCTCCGATGTCTTTTGATGATTCTGTAGAGAGCACAGATAAGGTTATCCTTTCCCTTAAATTTCAAGTTCATTTCATTCATGTGGGATATGATGTCAACCAAAAAGGACAACTTCAACGGCCAGGTAGGATCTGACAGAAGTGGATCAGCTCTATCCTTGTCGGTCAGAAAAATATCTACTCTCTTCGGAGCTTATAAAACCAAAACAGGACTTTACTGCAGCTGAGCCACCTCACTGGTGACTTGGCCTACACCATTATTTTCTGTCTGAAGAGGGTTTTCTTTTAGTACAAAACTTGCAGGCTTATAGGTTTTGTGTAAACAGCATTGAAACACAATAGTATTTATTAGTACAGTATTACATGTATTACATTTTGTTTATCATAATCAAAATTTAGAAGCTGAATATCAACCTATGTTACTCGCATGAAACCATTCATTTGAAAGGGGGGGGGGGGACCACTATTCCCAATTTCCTTACTTAATATATCTGACTTCTCCATATTTATAACAATATTCTATGTCAATTCATCGTTTTTCATCATATTAAAAAGAAAATTAGCATATGTAAGATTTATAAGTTATCGTGCATCAACACCAGACTCCTCAAAATACAGCGTTCCAAGCAGGCCAACTGAACCTCACTTCAATGCATTTCACCACCCTTCAGTCAAGCAATATGTATTCAAGTAAGCAAACCCCACCAAACTCCTTTGGACCTTCAGTATACAGTATCACTTTCCTTCCATCTAGGAGTGTCAGGGGGCACTCTGGAGCCACTGGACGTTGAAGTTCTTGGGCGCTTATGAACCCTGGAAATGTTTTGGCGCCAAATACTGGCGCTCCACAACTGGAAGTTCAGGAGACAAACACAGTGGACTTCCAAACCAGAATCTATATCACTTTTTCAATGGTTGTCCACCAAGGCCTGGGACCAAAAAACAGGCTCAGCTGAGGGGGAAGGGGGAACTAACCGGGGGCAAACCCCCTTGGACTGCAAGTATGTCTTCTCCCAGGTTTAGGGGAGAAGGACAGTGACCTTTGGTCTAAGAGATCCAACGGGCCTGATAGTCACCTCGTCCCCTACACTTCCAGCAAGACGCCTTTTCTGCGGCTGTCTGTCGCAACCTGGGACCATACAACAAGCTCAACTGAGGGGGAACTACCTGGGGAACTTCCCGTCAGCCTCCATTGGACTTTCAGTATGACTTCTCCCAGGTTTAGGGGAGTATGACAGTGACTTGAGTCTAGGAGAACCAACGGGCTGGATAATCACCTTCTCCACTGCACAACACTTCATTATCACAAGGTTAACTTTTGTTAACCCATACATAAAACTGGCAAAGGCATGGGAAGGAAGCGAGGGAGCCAGGTGTGGGAGAAGATAAGAGGGCTAGTAGCAGCAGAGAAAAAATTAATATGGGAAGAGTTGGCACCAGATGATCGGGAACTGGCACTGGGTGCTCCCAGGTTGCAGATGGCACCAGGCAAGCTAGTAGTTTAGGAAGCTAGTGAGCAGCCCTGGGCACTGGGCGCCAAAGCTAGTGAGTGCTCCTGGGCACTGGGCGCCAATTCTCGGCTGTCAAGAAAGTCAATTTATTCAAAAGCCCATCGCCACCAAAATAAATAATTTCTCTCCTTACTATGTTCTGCCCTTACACTTTTTCAAAGTAAAGTGTAATACGAAGATGTTTTAATAAATTCTTTGCCAATGATTGTTATGAAGTACACAAAATATCATCACACAAACATGATTCAATTCCTATGAAACATTGTTTGAGACTTGCAGATATGTATTCACCACTGAAAACATCAGTTTGGTAAGGAACACGATATTTACATTATAATACACTATTTGGTAGAAGAGAGTTAATTAACCGATTGCAAATTCACTTAGCGAAATATGATAAAACTTGAATCAGACCTTAACAACAAAAACTATAAAATACTGATCCTGAATAGTTGTAAGCTTGAAGGCTACTTGAAATCAGTGATAGTATTTCACCGAAATCTGGTTGTACAGCCAGCACACAATAAAGCTGCTGCAGACACCTGATGTTTACACTGTGTGGCAGAAAGAGAATGAGGTTGTCTGCTAAGTCATTCCTAGTATTCCTGTTAGTGGGTGGGCTAGTCACCCAAACTAAAGAATCGGAGCGCTACCGCGAATTTCAAATTTAAGCTGCTGCACTAGTGGAAAGTATAGCCATGTAATTACTTGGAATGTTACTTATATGAAATTTAAATGCATTAATATATCTTTTTAAAGATTCCACTTGAGAAGGCTCTACCAAGGTAAAACTTTTAATCAAAACAATGAGACATTTGGCAAAGCACAAATCCCTTACTCTTAAGAGTGCTTGAAAGACCTCATTTCTTATATATAGTTGCATATTTACCAATTCAATATGCCACCCAAGAGATCAGATGATGGTAGAGGTAAGAAGCACAAGCAAAAATCTTTATCTTTGCTAGAAAAGGCTTTCTATCCCTCTCCTTTAGTTAGCGAATGTTTAGTATTCACTTTCCTCAATAGATGGTGATGTGCTTTGTTTACTTTTTGACAGCGCATGAACTGAGTGATCGCCGAAATTCATTCTTTATTTTTGTCATCTCATTACCCTCTACACTCAAAATAAATAATGAAGAAACTAATAGCGATAATTATTAAGACAGTAAATTTAGGAGATGAAGGTCACCAATAATATTCTGCATTCTGAGAAAAGTCAAGTAGTTGACACAGTTAGGCTACTTCGGGAATGTAGACTCACTGTGTTAAATACAGTACACTATTTCAAAGAAAATTATACTGCATGAAGTTATAAAATGATAGTGAAAATATACGAGTAATAAAATGATAAAAAGTGGTGTCAGAACTTATTCAAGTAGTGGGCTAAGTCAGCAACCAGGCTATTTGTATGTGGAATTGGCTTGCAAGACTGTTACATGGGGGCTTCATATTTTTAGCGGTGTGTTCTATATACCGGGATCTTCTGTCGTCCAGCAGTGGCCTGGTCACAGGGTTCCCATATTTAAGAGGTTGGACTGTATCTGGTTTAATACTACAAAGTCTGCTACAAAATCTATTTTGGCTACAACTACAATATGGAATAGTTTACCTAGTGCATTTGTGGAATCTTCTGGCCTCCATATGCTTAAGCTATAAAAGTCAATTCTTGCTTTCTAAGCACATCTGTTGACATCAGGGGTATCAGTCTTATTTACTATTCCTTCATATTTTTTCAGGTACCACCTTTGCCTATATCTCCTCTGCAGGCTTATTTCCCTTTGTAGCCCTATTGGGTTTATAGTCTGCTGACATTCTCCAAGATGGTTTTCAGCTGAACATCTGAAGAAAGGAACAACAGGAAAAGATGGCTAGGGATTTTGGCACAAGCCAGAAGATCCACAGGCATCAATGGAGGTGTAATACAACCAGATAACAAAAGTAACTGATTTTGAATTTTCCTTTCCTTTCCATACCTCTACCAAAGCAAGAGACCAGCCAACACTCTTCACAGGCCAAATAAACACTGCAAAAGGCACAGAACTGGAGATAGTCACAGTCAAGCGTGACAGTGACCACACGTCCTATTTCTAACAACACATAATGCACTGTTCGACCACAACTTGCACTTTCACTTGAATAGCCACAGAAACAAGCCTCAACAGCCAAAGAATAAGTGCAGGACTTTCAACAGCACCCACCCGTCATCTACCTTCTACCCAGCTGGTGCTACAAATACTCCTACGTAACACAATAGTTTGTATTCTTATGGAAACAACTGATCTTTCCCATCCGAAAAGGCAAATGATGAACAAGTTCACTAAGGTGGCCCTGAGGATTATCAAACAGGGGTCCATTTTATAAATTATATGATGGTGTATCTTTTGAGTACAACCACTACCCTCTCATTGTAGTTCTCTCCCTCTCCACTCCTGTCTGTGACCTATCAGTCAATTAATAACCAGGCAGATGATAATTAGTGCCTCCAATCAACAAAAACATGGCAACCATGCAAAATGCACAGTAAACCTATACAATTTCTTTTTCTCACCCAGATGCAGGTTTATAGGTTCATAATAGAACATTATCATCATTATTGTATTTAACCCTTAAACGCCGAGCCTCTATTTACAAAAGTGTCTGTCGTATGCCGGCGGCGTTCGGGAGTTAGCGCCGAAGCGGAAAAAAAGTTTTTTTCAAAAAATCACAGCACGCTTAGTTTATAAGATTAAGAGTTCATTTATGGCTCCTTGTTTTTGTCATTGCCTGAAGTTTAGTATGCAACCATCAGAAATGAAAAAAATATCATTATCATATATAAATATTGAAATATATGACAGCGCAAAAAAAATTTCATATATAACTGTATACAATTTGCGCTGTGAGCAAAACGGTTAAAGCTAATGAGTTATTTTTTGTTTCTTTGTAATGTACACTAAATTTCGATGAATTTTGTATATAGCAAATTGTAAAACGATCAAAGCAACACAGAGAAAATATTATCACAAAATGATGCATGAATTCATAACGTGTGGACATAAAAAAAAGTTTTTTTCAAAAATTCACCATAAATCGAAATATTGTGCTCGAGACTTCCCGTTTGTTGCAAAATGAAGGTAATTGATTGAATATTACTAGACTGTAAGTGTTTTAGCTTACAATTGCAGTTTTTGACCATTTCGGTCGAGTTAAAGTTGACCGTAGGTATAATTTTTTCTATTTATCATGGTTTATTTGAAAATATTTCAAAACTGATGAAAGCTACAACCATGAGTTATTTTTGTTGTATTCTACATGAAAATGCTTTATTTCCATATATAAAACTTTATGTAACGACTAATATAAAACGGTGCAAACATTACGACACAGTGACGAAAAGAATTTCGAGATGTTCGCCGAAAGTTATCACAAGAGATTTAAGGAAAAATTTTTTTTCAAAAATTCACCATAAATCGAAATATTGTGCTAGAGACTTCAAATTTGTTGCAAAATGAAGGTAATTGATTGAATATTATTAGAATGTAAGAGTTTTAGCTTACAATTGCGTTTTCGACCATTTCGGTCGAGTCAAAATTGACCGAAGGTTGAAATTTTGGTACTTATCGTGATTTATATGAAAATATTTCAAAACTGATAAAAGCTACAACCATGGGTTGTTTTTCGTTGTATTTTACATGAAATTGCGCACATTTTCATATATAAAACTTTATGTAATGGCTAATATAAAATGGTGCAAACATTACGACAAAATGACAAAAGAATTTCTGAAATTTTCGGCAGAGTTACCGCGCCGACGTAGGGAAAGTTTTTTTTTTTTTTTTTTTTACCATAAATCAAAATATTGTGCTAGAGACTTCCAATTTGTTGCAAAATGAAGGTAAATGATTGAATATTAGTAGAATGTAAGAGTTTTAGCTTACAATTGCGTTTTTTTACCATTTCGGTCGAGTCAAAGTTGACTGAAGGTTGAAATTTTTTGTAGTCGACGTACGGTACGTCCACTCGGCACCCAACAGACAATTTTAGTTGACGTATGGTACGTCCAGTCGGCGTTTAAGGGTTAAATAAATATATGTACCAAGAAAAAGTAGTCTGCAATAAGCATTTTACTTACTTCTCTCTGTTTATAATCTGGCAACATTTCATAAACCACTTCCGAGAAGAGGGCACTATAACGCCTGTTGTTTTGAACCACTGCCTCAGCCATGTCCGAATCAAATTCAGCTACAAAATACAAGAAAATGTCAGGTATTTTTAAAATTTAAGCAGTAGTATATCATTAAACCTACACAAGATACCAAAAAATTGAGCATAACTTTCATTCTAACAAAAACTATGACTTTAGAAGGTTCCACATGGAAAATGAAGAATTTTTGTTCAGTATACAACTGATGAGCTAAAATACAGAATGAAAAATTACTGTAACGCACCAACATCATCGACTTCTATTGTCAAACCAACTTGCTCTCGATGAGCAACTGCAATAAGCTGGGTGGCATACTTGAAATGCTTATGACCATCTTCACCAACAGTGTGAAATTCAGACAAAAACTGCTTGATAGCCTCTGCAAAAAAATAAAAACAAATCGTTATAAAAGAAATGGTTCAGAAAGTTTCACCAAATTTCCCAAAAGTTACAATCACAGCCACCAGTTGGGGCGGTGGTCGTGAGGGCACACATATATCGAATGGGGTGTTGGTGATTTTAACAACTTCTTTAGACAAAAAATATTAAGATTTGAAAGTACAATATTTACAATCAGCATAACCCTACTTTTAAACAATCTTTCCTAGTACAGTGCTTATTCCAAACCAAGTTAAAACTGAAGCATTCCTTTCTTAATGATCATGTGATAGTAAACATTTGATACATAAGAGGGCTAACTACTACGTGGTTACGGTAATAGGCCAAGAACAGACTAACTTACAATTACTTTCTCCATATATGGAAATCATGAACATCATATAAGCAAAAATCACTTTGCAGGATTATTTTCTTTGTTATAGTGAATCATTTACAAAGTCTGAATAAGAATATCAAAAACCAACAAATACATTATGCTATGAGAAGATTAAAAATGACATTTTTATAATAAAATAAAGTTTTATATATACTTACCAAATAATTACATAGCTATAGCTTCTACTTTACGTGGCAGCTCAAAATTCTAAATTGCTGGTAGCTCTTTGTTTTAGGTGTAGGTATATTCCGCCCACTATCGGGAAGAATAGGTACAACTTAGCTATGGAGCTTAATTCGCTTATGCTCTATGTCCATGAGAGGGGGAGGAGGGCGGGCTCGATCATGTGATTATTTGGTAAGTATATAAAACACTGCACTATTATAAAAATGTCATATTTACTATAAGTAACTTACCAAATATTAATTACACAGATGAATCCCACATTGAGTGGAGGTGGGATGAATGGACATGCTCTTATCCAAAAACTTCTGCACTTGATATGGGGGTAATTTGGGATAGCAAATTAGCTAGCAGCATGTGGAATGCTTGGTGTAACCTTACCTGGTGAGGAGCAACAACAGGCGGAGTACTGCCTCTGGCCGTGGATCCTCTCTGACCTGCGATTGTGGCGGTAGAGCCAGAATCACCTCTACTGGTGGGTGCTTTTGCAGCGTAGGTCTGTCCCTTGGGTTTCCAAAGCTAATAAATCAATGGGTCACATAATGATATGTGGATTGCCCTTGCCCTGGGCACATTGCAAATAGAATAACAAAGACCAGATAAAGTCAACTACCACACAACATTTTTAGCCAAAACCATAAAAAACCAATTGATGACACTCAAGGGTTCGAGTGTCCTGAACTTCCCAAAGTACGACTGCCCTTATTCAAGGAGTGTGGGTAGAGAGAAGAAGCGTTCTCCTGTCCCTTCATCCCCAATACCATGCCAGCTACTGAAGAATGGACCTAAAAGTGCTGCAATTTTTGTACACGCTGTCTCAGCGTCTCGTAAGTAAAACATAGCAAACACTTGGCCACCTCAAATGTTGTTTGTAAAATCGAAGAAGACAGGTTACGTTTAAAGCCAAAGACATTGGAAGGCTCTTATTTCATGAGTGCTACTTGCACAAGGGTAATAAAATCTTGAACTCCCGAATGTGCTTCCGAAATCACGGATCTTAAAAAGAATGATAGTGCATTCTTGGACAAAGGACGGCTGGGGTTTTTAACAGAACACCAAAGATTAGGGGCCAATCCTCTAAGGTTTTTGGTTCTCTCGAGGTATACTCTTAGAGCTCTTACTGGGCAGAGGACATTCTCTTGATCGTCTGGGCCTAGTACTTCTGAGAGGCTCTTGATAGAAAAGGAGCGAGGCCAAGGGTTAGCCGGATGCTCGTTTTGGCAAAAAGTCTAAAATTGGCAGAGTATACTGCATTACATTGTGAGAAGCCTGTCCTTTTATCAATGGCATGGCTTCGCTGGCTCTTAGCTATGTGAAGTGCCATCAAAATAATGTCTTCGTAAGATTCCGAAGAGACGATGACGCCATTGGTTCAAAAAGTGGTCCTGAAAGCCAGTTGAAGACCACGTCCAAGTTCCAAGCAACTCCTGAGGCTTTAGCTTGCTTACTAGTGTTGAAATGCTTGATTAGGTCACTGATCTGTCTTGGTTTGAAGACAGGTCTAATCTTGTCTATGTTTGAATGCGTTTTCGAACTCAACATCGTTCTGTAACCCTTGATGGTAGATGTTGAGAGTCCTTTCGATGTTCTGAGATATGAAAATCTGCGATTTGAGTTTCAGAAGTTTTGGAGAAGTGCATGCGGCTTAATTCCTACTTGCTGCAGGTTGTCGCCTGCACGGTTAGCAGTAGCCTCTGCAGCCCCGCTCTTGAAAATCGCTCCCGCTCTGACAAAGCTCCTGACAGTCTGAAGCCTGTCAGAGCTTGAGTAGATAATCCTTGACGGTGTCGGAGGAAGTGCAGCTGTCTGAGAAAGATTTCTTCTCTGAGGAAGCAACCTTGGAAAGTCTGTCAAAAAGGTTCCAATCGAGGAACCGTTTCTTTGTGTGGCCAAAGGGAGTAAGCTAATGTCATTGACACATTATGCATTGAAATGAACCTAAACACTTCCCTCACCATGCTGGTGGGAAGGCATAAAGTAGAGTTCGACCAGTCCTGTAACATGGCATCTGTTGCCCATGCTTGTAGGTCGGGCGTTTGGGGGCAATACAAGGAAGAAGATTGTTCCTTGTTGGCGTGCGCCAAACAGGTCTATCAACTGCTTTCCCCCAGCTTCCACAGGTAGGTGCATACCTGTGGATTAGTGTCCGTTCCGTTGGTAGGACCTGTTTTCCGACTTGGGTGGAGTCGCGGGTTAAATGGTTCTTGTGAATGAAGCGAGTCACTACTTGGGTCTTGTTGCTCTTTGCCCAAAGAAGAAAATCCTTCGTTGCTTCGTAGAGCGTAAAAGAATGGGTCCCTCCCTGATTCTTGATATATGCTAGGGCGGTCATGCTGTCCGAATGAACGCTACTGCAATGTCTTGTGGCAGGTTATTGTTGCAGTGTTGCAGTGTCAGGTGGATTGCTTTTGGTTCCTTCACGTTGATGGAGGTTTTCTTTTCGGAAAGGGACCATGTTCCTGACATTTCCATGTTGTTGAGAAGGGCTCTCCAACCTAGATCCAAAGTGTCGAGAGAATAACGTTAGGTCAGGGTTCGTTGGAGCCAAGACTTTCCTGTCGGAATCTGTCTTCTGCTAGCCACCATCTGAGGTCTTCTATCACCAGGAGTGATGAAACTGAATGAGTCTGGGAACAACTTCCTTTTCCGGAATTGACTTTGAGGGTAAACTGGGGAGTTCTTGTATGAAGCCTGCCTAATGGAGCGAACTTCTCGATAGAAGAGAAGTTCCTAGAAGACTCATCCATGCGTTGGCTGAGCAGAGGTTGCGATTATGAAGTCTGGACTTTCTTACGGCAAGAAATTATCAGCATTGTTGGGATGAAGGCCGAAAATTCTGGAGTCTATCACTCTCCCCAAATATACAATAGACTGAGTTGGGACTAACTGAGACTTCTTGAAGTTTATCAAAGTCTAATTCTTGGGCAGACGAAGGAGTTATCTGTAAGGTCCTCCGTGCACTGAGAATTCGAGAGGGAGCGTAGGAGCCAATCATCCAGGTACAGAGAAATATTTATTCCCAAAAGATGCAGCCATTTCGTAAAGGGAGCGAGTACCCGAGTAGAAACTTGAGAGGTCGTGGATAGTCCGAAGCAGAGTGCCCGAAACTGAAAGACTCTGTCCTGGAACACGAATCTTAGATACTTCCTGGAGTCCGGATGAATTGGAATATGGAAGTAGGCATCTTGCATGTTGATCGGAACCATCCAGTCTCCCCAATGGATGGCCGACAAAACCAACTGATTCATCTCCATTTTGAATTTCGTTGTTGGAGCAGAGCGGTTCAGGGCACTGACGTCCAGGACAGGTCTCATCTCCCTGTTGACTTGAGGACCACGAAGAGGTGATTGTGGAAATCCTTGAGTTTATTTTCAACTATCTCCACGGCTCTGCTTTTCCAGGAGAGATGATACTTCCCGAGATAGGGCTGAAAACCTCTCTGGAGTCTGCAGTTAGGCTGCTAAGTTGATGGGAGAGGTTACTAAGAGAGGTTTTTCCCTGAAGAGAGGATTGTATATCCCTTCTGTATCTGTACTTACCCACAGTTCCATTTTCTTCTCCCATACTGGCCCAGAAATGGGAAAGTGCCCACTCATTCCACTGGGACACACGGAGGACCGGAGTCTCATTTGTTCTAGGGTTAGGATTTATTGAAGGGTTTCCTAGATGGTCTGGAGATTCGGAGATTGGTTCTAGGTCGGGACTGGAGCGGCCTCTGCCTCCTCGAAAGGGATGTTGCTGCAGGGGTGACAACATCCTAGGAGTTGCAGTTGAAGTGGCTCTTGCAGGAAACTTCATTCTTTTGGTGGATTGAGTGATGAGGTCTTGAGTTAATTTCTTTTGTAAATCGACTAAAATCCGATCTAGAGTGTCTTGTGAGAATAGATTATCCTTGTATAGGGGTGCAAACAGAAGTGAAGAACATTCTGATGGGGAGACCCCTTTTGCCATAAACGAGCACCACAAATCTCGCTTCTTGAGGACTCCTGTTGTGAAGATAGCAGCTAGTTCTACTGCTCCATCTCTTACAGCTCTAGTACTCCCAGCCAGTCTGAAGCGAAGTTTTCTTGCAGGGACACACATTCTTCTATTTTCTTAGCTAGATCTCCTACCGTCAATCAGAAAACTAAAAATCTCAAAGACTTTGAAAATATCTTTGAGAAGATGGTCCAACTCCGAGGTTGTGAAAAGAATTCTGGCCGAAGCGAAAGCTGAACGACGAGAAGCATCTATGATACTGGAGAAGTCTCCTTGAGAGGAGGCAGAAACTCCCAAGGATGGAGCTTCTCCAGTTGCATAAGACAGGTACTTCTGCCTTATTAAGCGAGAAGGAGGTGCTGAGGCACCTTCCCGACTTTCCTCTTCTCTGCTAGCCAGGCATCCATGCGGCTGAAAGCTTTCTTCGATGACAAAGACAACACCATACGCGGAAGTCTGGCAGTACCTGGTGGTTGACGCATGCTCAGGTAGGCTGAACCCGGAGATAATGGAACGACTGGGAGAATAATGACGGGTAGCAGAGCAGGAAAAATCTGAGTAGAGCAGTAATGACAGGTGGGTTGTTGTTCTTGCGGGCTCCTCCAGCGGACAAAGCAGGCGTCCTGAAGTCACAAGAGGCTCAAAACTTTGTCAAGCCGGAGTTGAGCGGCGCCAAGAAGGGTCTTGAGAGGCCAACGGAAATTCTTGTTGTGGGGTCACGAAAACATTAGAAGTGCAGTGGAAGGGAGAGGCACCCCCATCGACTGGGCGCACGGACAATAGGCGCCCACTCGTTGTTGAAGCAGACGCTGACTCCTTGGAAGCAACTGCATTGTCCGTGGACGTTTGGCGCGCCAAGGATGGGCGCTCTGTGATCTGACAATCCCATTCCGAGCGATCAAACACGGGTTCTTCTGGCTTGAAGTGTGTGCTCGGAAACCAGGTAAGGTGAGCTGCGTGGTGATGGGCGCTCTGAAGGTGAAAGCTCGGATGCCCGAGCGATCTCTTGAGTTGTAAACATGCACATCACTGACGTACACACTGGTGGGCGCTTTCTTGTTGCACGTGAAGGGAGCGAGAATCTCTTGATGGCGTCCAGAGAAACTACAAGAACGGAGAGGGCTGGTTCTCTCTACCGCTTGCTTAAGAGATGGGGAGGATATATCTGAACCCATTAGGCGCTGGCGTGGCCTAGATACATGTACGAATACGGTTACTGCGTTTCTTCGATGTGAGAGAGTCTGAATCATTTGAAGAAAGTGTATGGGTATCCAATCTAATACCTTTCTAACGGCATTCTTCCGCAGCCTGGAATCGGCGAACAACAGGCTCGGATGAGGCGACGACTGCTCATGGGCAAACCCCACCGACCTCCCTTGGACTGCCAGTTTGCTTGCTCCCATGTTTGCAAGGGGAGTTTAGCAGGGACCTTGGTCTAGGAGCATCGGTGGGACGAACAGGCGGCCCCTCCACTGACACATCACTCGACAAAAATGATATTTTTATGATAAAATAAAGTTTTGTACATACTTACCCCGCAGATATATACTTAGCTATAGTCTCGGCGTTCCCGACAGAAATTCAAATTTCGCGGCACACTGCTGACAGGTAAGTCAGGTGATCTACCATACCGCCCGCTGGGTGGCGAGAATAGGGGCTCATTCCCGTTTTCTAATCAGATTTTCTCTTCCCACCCCCCTGTCTCCTGAGGGGCTGGGAGGGCCATTAATGATATATATCTGCCGGAATGGATATGTACAAACTTTATTTTATCATAAAAATATCATTTTTGTACATGCAACGTTCCAAATCAGATATATACTTGTTGATTGGCACCCTTGGAGAGGGCAAAGAGACAGCTAATAGCAAAACGGAAACAACATATGTTGTAGGAAAAAAGCAAAACCATGGTTCTTACCTGATTGGGCAGAAGACTTCATGGATGCACAATACATGAGTCTGCATGCCTCAAGAGCTTCAGCAGAAGTGACCTATGATGACAGCCTTTCTGGATCATATCAATGGGAAAGACCCTTACATGACAGAGCCTGTTGGATCGTGTCAATGGGATTAACCCTTACAGACAGAACCCTCTACCTGAATCATATCAATGAGGCTATCCACTCTTACATGACAGAGCTATTAATAAAACTACAAGGGCTAACAAGCCAAACCCGACCACCTGATAAGCCTAACCTTGTTAGTGATAGTTGAGATGAAAGAGAGTCCCTCAACACTCTCTTCCAGCCGACCATAAAAAACACAACAAATCATTAAAAGCAACAACCAAAAAACTAGACTAAAAAGGATTAGCTTCAGCTCCTTGACCCAGCACCGAATCCGCGGATACGTAAGCTCCTAGAGAGAAGCACTTCTCATACATGCTTTGAACATCTCTCAAATATTAGAGAAGCAAACACTGAGTTACATCTCAGTCGTAGGAGTCCACAATAGACTGGGATGAGACTTGTAGAAAGCCAGAGAGTAGCCATGGCTCTCACCTCATGAGCATTCACTCTTAGGAGCTGTAAGTATTCGTCTTTGCATGAAAGATGAGCCTCCTTGATAACATCATGAAGAAAGCCTGGGCGTTCTTGAAATTGCTCTTGAAGGATCCTGACAGGCACCAAAGACTTCAGTGTTACCTCCGAGCTGTTTCTTTCTCCAGATAATATCTAAGGCTTCTTACTGGACAGAGAGGGGAGTGTGCTCCTGGCTCCGTTAATCCTGGGGAAATATCAGGAGAGTCATGACCTCAAACTCCTAGGCCAAGGTTTTGAAGGGTTCTCGTTCTTTGCTAAGAAAGAGAGGCTGAAAGAACAGATAAGCAGAAGTCCTTCTTAAAGCCGACAGAGACAACCCAAAACCTGTAGTCGCTCAATCTTTTGGCAGAAGCAAGAGCAAAAAGAAACAACGATTTCCTGGTTAAATCCCTGAAAGAGGCAGATCGAGGAGGCTCAAATTTATCAGACATTAAGAATCTTAAGACCACGTCCAAATTCCAGCTGGGAGGTCTAGGGGACTTGTTTTTAGAAGTCTCAAAAGACCTTATAAGGTCGTGAAGGTCTTTATTATCGGAGATGTTAAGACCTCTGTGTCTAAAAACTGAGGACAGCATGCTCCTATATCCCTTGATGGTGGAAACCGCCAGGTTACACTGCTCCCTTAGATAAAGAAGGAAATCCGCTATCTCCATTACAGAGGTACTGGAAGAGGACACTTTCTGATTCGTTAACATCTCTTTAAAGACTTCCGCTTCGACTGAGTTGAGGTGCAAGGAGTGAAGATCTTCTGGCTCTGGCGATAGCCCTCCCTTGTACTAGCGAAAAATCCCTTAACTCTAACCAGTCCTTCGACAGTCCTACAGAGGCAGTTAGGTTTGTTAGGCAGGAAGGTTCTTGTGATATCTGTCGAGAAGTGGGGCTGTTTGAAGATCGCTCCTGAGAGGAGCGACCTGGAAAGTCTATCATCCATTCCAGTACCTCTGAACCAGTCCGGGATGGCCAAAGGGAAACGTCAGGGTGAGCTTGGTGCCGCTGAAGAAACGAACTTTCTTATCACCCTCCCTAGAATCTTGAACGGGGGAAAAGCACCGTCTGGAGCCCTCCCAATCTAGGAGAAGGCCGTCTGTACTTTACTGCTCTGGGGTCGAGATTGGGGAGCAGTAGTTCTCCAACCTCTTGTTCAATGGGTGGTGAAGAGGTCGATATAGAGTCTCCACAGGAACCTGACCTTTCGCAAAACCTCTTGATGAAGAGACCATTCCGTGGGAAGAACCTGGTCTTTCCTGCTGAGCAGATCCGCTCTCACATTCCTTTCTCCCTGAACAAATCTGGTGAGGAGAACGATGTTTCTCTCCCCCGCCCATAACAGAAGGCTCCTTGCTGCGACGTACAGGGAGAAGGAATGAGTCCCTCCTTGCTTCCTGATATAAGCCAGGGCTGTGGTGTTGTCTGAATTGACAAGAACTACTGACCCCTTGACCAGAAGTTCGAATCGGGCGAGAGCTAGATGAATGGCTACTAGCTCCTTCATGTTGATGTGCCAGGACCTCTGATCTGTGTCCCGATTGCTGACACTTCTTCGAGCCTAGTGTTGCTCCCCAACCCGACTCCGACGCGTCTGAGAACAACACTAGGCGAGGGTTCGGCGGTTGCAGAGGAATTCCTAGACCCAGTTTCTGGGGGTCTAACCACCAACGGAGATGTTCCTTTACTTGATATGAGATCTGAAAGGAGTCCGACAACTCTTGGGACTTCCGATCCCAAGATTCTTTCAGGAAGAACTGTAGAGGTCTTAGGTGAAGCCTTCCTAGAGAAACGAACTGTTCCAGAGGGAAATGGTCCCCAGCAGACTCATCCATTCCCTACTTGAACATCTGTCTTTCTCTAGAAAGTCTGTCACCTTTTGAAGGCAGCGTTCCCTTCTTTCCAGGGAGGGAAACGCTCGAAAACCCCGAGAATCCATCCGAATCCCCAGGTAGACAATTTCCTGCTGAGGAATCATCTGAGACTTCTCGGTTCACAAGAAGTCCTGGAGACTGGTTGGGTTTGCAAGTACGAAGGTCCTCCAGACAGACGGTTTTTGATTGGACCAGATTAGCCAGTCGTCGAGATACAAGGAAATCCTCACCCCCTCAAAATGCAACCAGTGACTATTCTGAGAATAATTCGTGAACACTTGAGAGCGTGTGGAAAGTCGAAGCAGAGCCCTGAACGAAGGTTTCTGCCGCCTACCGCGAACCTTAGGAACTTCCTGGAGGAGGATGGATGGGAATGTGGAAAAAGAAAAGCATCCATGAAGGTCAGGGACACCATCAATCTCACTCGGCAAGTGGCGACAAATTCGAGGACGTCGTCTCCATGAGAACTTTTTTCTTGTGAACGAGTTCAGGAGCTCACATCAAGACCGGTCTCCACCACTCCCGAAGATTTTGGCACTAGAAAAAAGCCAGTTGTAGAATCCTGAAGTGTGAAGATCTTGTACCGGTTCTATGGCAACCCTTTTCTAGCATTTGTTCGGCCTTGGCTAGCAGAGGGCTTGCCTCGCACAGAGATCATATGTCTACTTGATAACTCCCTCAGGTTGTTGTCAAGGAGGTTTCGAAATGAAGAGGGAATAATTAACCCTTCCGTCAAGATAGAGAGGGACCGTCTGCCCCCCTTCTGTGCCCAGGCTTCGCTTGAACTTCAAGTCTGGCACCTACTGGGAATCTGGAGGACTTGCTTCTCCCTTGGACTTCCTGGTAGGGAGTCTGAAGGTCTAGATCTTCTTTCAGGCCTACGCCTCGATAGACCTGGATCCTCGAAAGGAAGCTCCTGAAGGGTCTCCTTCTTAACCAAGTAGAGCAGGACTAGATCTCATCCTCTTAGACGACTGCGTAGCGATCCTGAGAAGCTATTACTCAGACAAAGAGCAGAGACCTCCCCTTCACAGTCTCTTGCGGGAAAAGATGGCTAGACAGAGGAGCGTACAAGAGGGAAGACCTCTGGAGAGGAGAAACCGATTTGGAGAGGGAAAGCACAGAGGCTGACACTCTTCTTGAAGCAGGCCAGTGCCGAACAGGAAGCAATCTCCATAGAGCCGTCCTTAACAGCCCCTTGTCCAAGCAAGACAACCTGCTGAGGTCCTCCACTTTGACTGGAGTCTCTTCAAGACTCCTCTTGGCGCTAAGGCCCTAGAGACCAGTCCATAGAGTTAAAAACTTCCAGCACGCGGAAAAGGCCCTTGAGAAATGATCCAATTCACAAAGTCCCCAAGAAGCCAGCCAGTTAAAGTCTTGTGGAAGAATCCACAAGCAGAGAAAGTCTGAGCCAGCCGATGAGGGGAGAGCTAACCCCATCGGTTCCTTAGTCTCGTACCACATTCCCGCTCTGCCCGAAAGCCTAGAGGGAGGCAAGGAGAAGACAGTCTTGCCGGCATCCTTCTTCGAAGAGAGCCACTCTCCGAAGCCTTTAAGCGCTTTCTTCATGGAGATCGTAGGACGCATTTTAACCAAAGAGGAAGACTTCGAGGCCTTGGTGCTCGAAAGCATGGAACCAGGAGAAGGAGGAGAGGCAGGCTTGAGGGAATCTCCATACTCCTGAACCAGTAAAGCTGTCAACCTCTTGTAATCAGAAGCGGTGATATCCTTGGGAGTTGTCCTCCGATAACGCCTCAGGCCAGGAGAACGTCTGGAAGTGAAGGGCCTTGCCGAGAAGAGCTAGAAGGAGAGGAGCCTCTGTCACTGGAGAACGGCTTGATCGGAGAGAAGCGCCTGCTGAATGACTGGCGCCTGACAGGAGAAGAGGCTCGAACGGAAGAGGAGCCCTTGCTGGGAGAGGCGCCTAACAGAAGAGAGGGGAGGCTGGAGAGGAACTTCGGCGAAGAAGCGAGACTGGCCGAGCAGAGCGTTTGACTGTGAGAAAGCATCTCCAACAGGAGAGGCGGCTTGACAGCGGCGCGGCGCCTGGGTGGAGAGGCGCTATCCGCGACGAGGCGCCCTGGAGAGCAGCGTTACAAGGAGCGCCTACCAGGAGGCGCCTAACAGGAAGGAGCGCCTGCAAGGGAGGCGCCTACCGGGAGAGGGAGCGCCTGCAGGAGAGGAGCGCCTACCAGGAGAGAGCCTGGAAGAGAGGAGCGCCTGCTGTGGAGAGGCGTAACAGGAGAAGAGCGCTTCACAGAAAACTGACTTGCTGGGAGAAAGTGTCTCTTGGAGGGGACTGATCGGAAGGCATCCTTCCGACGAGAAGAGCTCTTTGATAAAGAGAGCCAGCAAAAAACACCGAGCTGAGCCTGGAGGCCCACCAGGATCTGCTTGGTGGACTCTGACCACCAGAAGAGGAGGAGATCTTCGGGTTCTTCTTTGCGCAGCAGAGCAGAGGAAGCGCTCAGGGCTAGGTCCAATCGTCTCCTCTAGGAGCCTTCAAGTCCTCGCTGAAGTAGCGACTCCTCAGCCGAACTCAACCACGCTTGGGTGAAGAGAAGCGAAGACGAGAAACACTTCTTCAAGATCCTTTTCTGTTACAACGATCTAAGGCAAGCCTGGGACGCGTCAGCAGGCACTGCTGAGGACCTGACGTTGGGAGCGCTCTCCATCCCCCCCTTGCGGCTGTCGTATTCCTCCTCCACTGGGTCTGGGGTTTGGGAAGAGGTCTGAAGCCTAGGAGCGATGCGGGCGGTCAGACGCCCCTCCCGCATTTCACTGGGACACTACACATCACTATCACTTCTCACTTTCTTTTCCTCCAAAGCACGCATCTGCAACTGCATCTTGCGGATCGTAGCCTTCATTGCAGCCATCTCCGACGACAAATCCACAGGTTCGACGAAGGGTGAAGGAGCTGAAACAACTGGAGTGACAGGCGAATCTGGAAGAGTGTTAGGTTCTAATTCCTCCTTAGAAAGAGACCTGCCGAGGCTTCTAGAAGCCTTCTAACTCTATCCTTCTCAACTTGCGTACATAAAAAGGTTCAAAGCCTTCCATTTCAGATCAGTGAGATTCTCATTCAACACACGTGTTCTCAATAGAGCAATCATTCCCCTACACCTCGAACACACAGTGAGGATCTGAAGCTTTCAGTAGTCTCATACAATCAGTTCTAACACACACACGAAACACAAGGTGCAACACTCTGATCAGACATTCTTTACAGAAAATACCGGCTTGAAATCAAAATCAATCCACAAAAAGCATTATACCAAACCAAGATCAATACGTCACCAAAAGGTCAGTCCAAAATAATCCTCAACAAGACGAAAAATGAAAGTCTAAGCAGAAGGAACCAACAGCAGATGTTGCCAGAACCAGCGACAGAGAAAATCTGATTAGAAAACAGGAATGGTTCCTATTCCGCCACCCAATGACGGAGTATGGTAGATCACCTGACCTACCACCATGGCGTGTGCCGCGAAATTTCAATTTCTGTCGGGAACGTCGGAATAGCTAAAGTATATATCATTTGATGGGTAAGTTGCATGTACAAAACACTAAATTTGTCCATTAGGACCTTCATAGAGTTCCCAATTTGGAAACAGTATTCATAAGTAAATTAAATTTTTGATCTACCCATGCTTCTAAGCTGGCAATGGCATTGGGTTCAGCAGAATGAGAGTTAGGTACAGGAGTGACAGGAAAAGCTGGAGGACTGGAAATGGGAGAAAAAGCTGTCACAGGTGTCGAAGGGATAGGCAAAACATCAATATCATCCCTTGAAGAATGGCCTACACTAGCAGAAGCCTTTGCTTCGGCTCTAGCTGTAACTTTTCTAATTCAGTCACGTTTCAATTTGTCTAAATGAGTCTGTAACATCTTCCATTTACTATTTTCCCAGTCCTTACATTCATCACAATTCAATTCAGGCGAACAAATTTGTTCCCTACAAGTACAACAAATGGTATGTGTGTCGTATTTGCTGACGTAAGTCTGGTTTGCAGCCTTTGCAAATTATCTGTGCTGGATAAACTAGAGTCAACATAATGGTCAAAATTCTAAATGAATAAGTCTCAATTGGAAGTATCCAAATTCTAGCTAGGCTAGATAGTTCAGCTACTAAAATCAAAAGTACTTCACCAAAAAGAGACGATCTCTGACCATCGGTGAAATCGAAAACGAGAGCTGCTATGCTTTATTGTTTAGTCATTAACCGGCAGAAACGAATTGAGCTCCTTAGCTAAGTTGTACCTATTCTTCCCCGATAGTGGGCAGGGCAATATACCTACACCTAAAACAAAAGAGCGCTACTGCGAATTTCAAATTTTGAGCTGCCGCGTAAGTAGAAACTATAGCTATGTAATTATTTGCAAGTTACTTATATAAAACTAACCAATTAGTAAAATGCATTATTCTTTATGGTCCCCAAGCACCAACTTAATTCACTTAACACCTGTTCTTTGGGTAACTATATACAGTATATTCACTTTGCAGGATTGTTTTCTTTGATAAAGTGAATAATTTTAAAAAGTCTGAATAAAAATATATTACAAAACCAACACACACACTATGCTATGAGGGAGAAGTTTAAACCTTACTAGATAGCTACCTCTTAATTTACAATACAAGCCTAACTGTTTTGGTAGCTGGTAGTTAACCTCTTTAAGAAATTTCTGTGCTAACTACCAGTTTGTCTTACTACTGCCTGTTTACCAGTAGCCTACAGTACTGTTTAAGGCTGAACTGTTCAAATTGAGCTGTTAGGAAAATGTTTCCTGTTATAAGTTTGAAAGTAGACCTATATGTAATGGGAAAAATATACCTTTAATTATTTAGTGGTTTATTTAGGAATTGATTCATCATCCTCCTCTAATATCTTTACACTACTGTTGTAAGAGTGATTGGGACTATAGTGTGTTTGTTTTTGTTGTGGACATCAAATGCATAGCAGTGTAGCAAGTCCCTTATTTTGTTTTTCTTTCACTCTGAGTATGGGAGTGCTGTCCTGAATCTTCCGTCTGCATTTTGGTAACACTAAAGAAACATGTTAAGGGACGAGAACGCTGTTGGTGTGAAAAGGATGTCAAGTGGTCCACCTTCATTTTGGCTAATTTACCAAATTATTAATACAAGTTATTATCAATCCCTTGCAAGGTAAGCTTTTAAAGTCATAATATTACCGTTAGTTCATTAGTTGGAACAGATCATTATGAAAGAACAGTAGCAGACGAAGATTTAAGTGCAGCGTTGTTGCATGCCCAGTCAAACGGGATTGCAACGCCTTAACGTGGAAAATTTACGTTGTCGTGAAATATTCTTCACATTCATTAGTTGTCATGAAATTTTGCTTTGTTGATTGGAATTGTGACTTAGCATTTGATAGGGTTGTAAAACATTAAAAGATAGTTATAAGTATTTTGTTTATGTAAAGCTTTTGTAGATACCAGTGCCTAAAGGGTACCACAAAATGGCCGTCCTACAGGGCATCTTGGGGTTACCCCTACTTCCCTCATGGAAGTTTCCACTGCCGATCACGATCTTAGACTAGGCTATACAGTAATTTAAAGGTCTACCCTAGACTAATCCTGTTTGAATGAGGAATTATGACTATTTTTGTTACAGATAGTTTAGGCTATGTATATATAAATTCTTGGAAAGCTTAATTACATAGGACTTAGCCTATACTCCCATTAAACTAACCTAACTTGTGGCCTATTGTAACCTAGTCAAAAATCAGCCATGTAAACTTTGCATAGGCTATCCTTAACAATTTCTGAAGAGACCTAGCCTAGATTATATCTGATTGAAAGGCACCTTAGCCTAGTTTTACCTCGTTTTAGTTTAAGTGTTTCTCAGAAATCTTTCAGGTAGCCTTATCCATTGACATATATTGTGTATAAACATTTAGTAGTGTGTGGAGTAGGGTATCAAATGATTTACACCTTACTGTAAATTAATTGATTCCAGGACTGCTCCATGTTTGATACTTATCCTGTTATGAAGGAAAAGCAATTCCCAAAGTATGAAGTTGATATATTTTTTTTGATATAAAGAGTTATTTTTGTTGTTTTAAACTACTCACTTGTATTGTTTTCTGGAAATCAAAATTAAATAAAAGGAATATTTCCAGGATCTAGTCCAGGAGTTCTGAAGACTATGTAAATTAACCAAGTCCAGGGGACTAGGCCTGGGAGAAATTTGGCATGATGTAATGTGTAATAAAGAAAGGAACTGAGTACCAGGGATTTTCTTCAATACCATTGTACCTTACCACTAAAAATGGAAGTCAGCACTTCAATTGCCTCCCAGTGGGAAGACATCACCTGGCCTCATCAGTAATAAGACCCATACACCCAAGGAGTATCATGTAATAGCAGGTAGGACAGGCCTACCCTAATTCCCAGGCAGCGTAAACGTCAGTAGTCTTCATACCCACCGTGTCAACTATGACACAGTACCATTCTCCGACCCCTGTCTCCAGGCAAGAAGACTGACAACAGTGCATCTGTATAGTAGTATTATTATTATTATTGTATCATAATGTCTTGGAGGGGGAAAAATTCCTCCGTGACATATACAGCAGAACTTTCTCCATATACCACGACCATAAGACCTAAGAATAAATTCAAACCACATCCTTGTGTAGTGTGTGAAGGGGAAGTACAACCACATCAAGCTATGTAGTGTGATATCTGTGATGTTTGGCAACATAGAATTTGTAACACTGGCTGGTGAAATTTCAGTATTTTTTTTTTATTATTATATTATTATTAGAATTAATAGTGTTCAAAGTATGTAAATTAGGAGTTGTGCAAAATGTGTAGGTGTGATCAGATAATGGATCAATGTGTGTGAAAATAGTTAAGAATGTAAATAAACCTCTATGAATGTTTTCAACCAAGGTACATGCATAACAAATATGAACCTCATTAGTTAAGGCAAGAAGAAGACATGAAACGGCAACAAAGATAAAGAGTAAAAAATAGTGCCCATAAACGGCCACTGAAGCTCACCTGATATACCTTCAACCATTATTACTTCACTGTTATTTGGTAGCAACTGTGCTAAGGTAATGATGAACTTTACATATTCTTGGATTAAAAAGATATGAATTAATAAGATAAATCTGACCTTTGACTTTTACCCTTGTTCTCTACATACAGCCTGTTGTTCGGTAGCACTTGTCCTAAGGTATATGCATATTAAATATGATCCTGATATGCTTCTGCATTAAGAAGATATGAATCAATAAAAAATTGACCTTAATTGCTCCAATGACCTTTGACATCTACATATGGACTCAAATTGCACAGCCCTTATCCTAAGATATAAGCCTACCAAATATGAATCTGATATATTTCTGCATTAAAGATATACAAACCAACAAAAGTGTATACCAAAACAGCAAAAGTTTTTTCTACAAATATGACCTTTGTACTTGTATAGTTCTTGCCTTAGGTATATGCACACAAATATGAATCTGATTGGTTGTTGCATTAAAAAGATATGAGCTGAGAAAAAAGTGAACACCAAATTGTTGACACAGACAGACATGCACGAAGGCATCACCCCATCTCATCAGGTGAGCTAAAAATCATGTGTCAACACCCAAATAACAACCTATTTATTTGCATAAAAATTGCAACTGAAACTGAGGTGGGACTTAAAACATAAGGCCATGTTGGAACTTTAAAACTTTTTTACTTTATTTTTTCAGGTATTACAAGGGAATTCTACAGGAAGCTAAACATGACGGAAGTTGAGTTACCTGTATGGGTTTGCCATAATTGTACTCTCAGCAACCTTCTGCAAATGGATATTGACAGCTTGAATGGAATAGCAATTCCAGATGATCGTTCTGAGGACCCAGCCGCACAAAGTACATCAACTGCAGATGGTCCTTTAAGGGAGACAACCCCTACAAACTCATCACTCCTCTTTAACATTAGTCTTCCATTGGAAGAGGTCAGTCAAGCTGAGGAGACATCACATCACTTACTGAAGAACTAATCCCTGATGCCATCATAGTAGATGCCCCAACAATCTACCAAGGCTAATTGAAGGAGGTTCAAGAAAAGGCAGTGATCCTCTCACAGACAGCCTTAGATTCCAGTATGTCAAAGGGAGACATCTGTGGCAGTGTCATGGATATGTAGCGTCTGTACGAAGATGTGCTTTGCTAGTGTTAGTCAGCAAAACAATATCTTCACCAGAAGCCTTAAGGAACACAAAGCAACCCAGGAGCATGACTCCGGGAACAAGTTATAACCTGAGTTAAAGCAGCTGCCAAGGAAGATGTCTTCAAATCTTCAGGGAAGACTGTTATAGATACACTCTTGTCACTTGCAACTGACGAAGCTCAATTGCTAAAAGTACCCAACTTGCAGAGAACTGCCAACCGAGCCAGACAATGACTGCGGCCAAAGCATCCAACTGATTTGGAACTTGAGTTTGCAGAAAATCACATTCCAAGTGACTTTCTTCAAGATCTTCACAGAGGAAACCATCATTTGTTGCTTGCATCACCTCTCCAACTTTCCCTCCTTTGCAAATCAAGGATCTGGTTTTATTGATGGAACATTCAAAGTTGTCAGAGAGCTATTTGTACAGCTTGTTAGTACCCACAGCTAAATAAAGACTGGAGACACTGCAAAGCAGGTACCACTGTTATTTGCACTTATGTCTCGACAAAAGGCCAGATTACAGGGCTACCATTAAGCTGCTCCTACCAGGCATTATGCTAGAAGAAATAGTTGTGAACTTTGAGCGTACTCTCTGGAATGCTCTTTGTAAGTCCCTGCCAGATATTCCTGTGCGGGCAGTCCCCGGTTATCGGCAATCCGGTTTTACAATGCTTGTCTAGCGCCGAATATTGGCAATTTTCAGCGCCAAAAAAATCGTGATTTCCGCTTATCAGCGCCGATACATACCTAACAGAGGCGCCGATAACCAAAAATCAGTGATTTTCAGCACCGATAAGGCCCAAAAATGGCCAATGATTTGATTTTTGGTTATCATTACACCATCAGAACGGAACCCCCACTGATAACCAGGGACTGCCTGTATATGGATGCTGGTTCCATTGGGCGCAGGCAGTGTACACCAGGGTTAAAATATATGGGCTACGCTCAGCATATGTGAATCACCTTCCTGTCTGTAACGACAGATGTCCCACAACTGCCACAGCAAGCGAACTTCACAGACTGATGGATTACATTGAGAAGACATGGATAACCAGCACATCATAACACCATCCAGCTGGTTGACCTTCAAGAGGTTAGCAAGAACGAACAATGAAGTAGGGGGATGGCACCATCGTCTGAATCACAATGCTCCTAATAAGAAAATGAGACTGTATCAGCTGAATCTACTCTGTGCAATGGGGAAAATTTGCTTCCCTTGCAGGTAAGGCTGATCTCGCAGAAGCTGCTGTGCAGTGTTCAAAGTAAACGGAGCAACTGGCATGTATATACTTCTTATGTTATATAACCAGCACATCATAACACCATCCAGCTGGTTGACCTTCAAGAGGTTAGCAAGAACGAACAATGAAGTAGGGGGATGGCACCATCGTCTGAATCACAATGCTCCTAATAAGAAAATGAGACTGTATCAGCTGATATCTACTCTGTGCAATGGGGAAAATTTGCTTCCCTTGCAGGTAAGGCTGATCTCGCAGAAGCTGCTGTGCAGTGTTCAAAGTAAACGGAGCAACTGGCATGTATATACTTCTTATGTTATATAACGTCGTTGGGAGACACATTCAGTTCCAAGCGGATTGCAAAATGCTGCATCATGTTGAAGTGTATAAGTGTACCCAATTAGGCCCACAGTAAACCTCCCCATTCACAGATTTCTCTGTGGAACATACATACACATTATTCGCAGAAAATTCGCCCATTCGCAGTATCCTTCACTGAGAAATATTCACTAAATTGCTGTATTTTCATATCATTTTCATGACTAAATACACTTTTTGTAATAAAACTATTAAAATACTCAGGTATAAGCATTTTTAGTGTCTTTTTTGTGTTTAAACTATCAAAACAAGTAGTTCTAAGTGTTTTTAGAGGGGTCTTAAGTATTCACGGATTTTAGCTATTTGTTGGGGGGGGGTATGAATCCCCCACGAATACAAGGGGGTTTACTGTATTATTGTGTTAGTATTGAATCCGACACACAGACTTTGATCCTGTAAGTTCTACCTCATGTATGTAAGAGAAGATTCCTTATTATGATGCTCATGTTTGTTATGATTCTATATTGAACGCTTATCTATTCTATATACTCTTCTATGCCCACTTAACATGTAGCTGAGCAATAAACTGAATCAAAGAAGATACCCCTTTATTATCGCCCTTCATCCCCGGTTCTCTGCGACGAAGACTGGGATGGCTAAACATATGTTAAAATAACATCTTTACCACAGGTAAGAGGAAACAGCAAGTGTTATTATGACATATAATACCCAAAATGGAGATGTCATAACACTGGTGACAAAGAATGGGATGGTCAAACATATATTAAAATACCATCTTTACTCTACCACACGTAAGAGGAGGACACAAATGTAATGACATATAATAACCAAAATGAAGATGTCATAACACTAGTGACAGAGGTGGCAAATTCAACAGACAAATGGAGCCTAGCCGACGCCTACAACACTACGCCTAAGTCGAAGACATCTCAACTGGATGCCTTCATCACACTCAAGGCAGCAATCATCCAGCGCTGTGCCATGTTGGGAGCGCCAAAAGGACAACTAGATTGGTTCAGAGAGTAAACGGGCTCAAGGTAGGTCTATGCAAATACATATAGCCTACATCAGGGCCCACGGTAGGTCTATGAAAGTATAGCCTACAAGGTAGTAGTTGTGAGTGTAAGCAACAAAAGTGTGCAATATAAAGGAAAAACTGACTTAGCCTAGATTGAATTTTATTAAGGATGCAACTCGTTTAAATTCAACAGAATCTAATATAGGCTATCTTAGGTCCAAAACTTCCAAGTGCCTAGCCTAACCCAAACTTCTAAGTACCCTTCAGCAAACATACCAATGGATATTGAAAGTCTAGGCAGCTTTAGTATCGATGATGATACTAAATCAGTGGGTACAAGATGGAGGAAGTGGATAAGCAGCTTCCAGGTTATCTAGGAGCACAGGGAAAATAAATGAAAAGAAGCAGAAGGTTTATTTCTTCATACTACAGGTTTAGATGTTCAAGAAGTGTACAACACTTTGAATCTAACAGATGATTCATTGCAAAACACAACTGAAGGACTTATAAAATATTTTGCTCAAGCCAATAAATACTTCGAACGTCATCAGTTTACACAAGCATTATAGAGGGATGAATAAATTTGTTTTTATTTAGCATTTCCCAAGAGAGAGAGAGAGAGAGAGAGAGAGAGAGAGAGAGAGAGAGAGAGAGAGAGAGAGAGAGAGAGAGAGAGTGTGTGTGTAATTGTCGTTAGTGAGTGCTTCGGTTGTTGGAAGAGGGATGAGGTCGTTAGGTTGTTTACGGTGCTGTCTGTCTGTGCAAATGTCGAGAGGAGTTTTTTCGGTTTTGAGAGAGTCTTGAGCTGAGTTCTGTGCAAGGCGGACATTGATGGCGCATGATTATTGTATGTTCTGTGAGTCGAGTGTTTTCTGTTGGATGTCATTGTTGTCTGTGCATGTGTCTCTTTCTTTTTGCTCGTTTTTTTTGGTTGGAAGTCTGTTTTCCGGTTGTTTGTGAATTTTGTCTACTGTGTTGGCGACCGTGGACACCCTCAACCATCTCCCAGCAACCGAAGATCATAGTGAGTATTGTATATGGTTATATGTTCGGTGTATCTGTGTTGTGTATTGTTTTTTTGTGTTTTAAAATCCCGCCACATAATATTTGGCGCCCAACGTGGGGCTGTTGTATAATAGCCGTTAGGATTGTTTGTGGTGGGTAGAGTGAGAGTAAGAGGTCAGGATGAGTGAGATAGAGAAACTGAGAGAGGAACTCCGAGTGGCTAGGGAACTCCAGGGTAGGTTGGAGGAGGAGAATGGGAGGCTGAGGAGTGAGAATGAGGAGTTGAGGAGTCAGTTGGAGGAGATGGGGGGAATGCTAAGAAGTGCAAAAGAAGAAATGAAAGGGGAGATGAAAGAGTCCGAAGAGAGAATGGATAAAAAGTTGGAGGGAATGATGAAAGGTGTGGAAGAAATGGTGAAAGGTATGTTCAAGGGTGTTTTTGGAGAAGGGGCTGTTGGAGGCAGGTTCTCTGGAACGTGTGAAGGGGCAAGAGAGAAAGAAAAGGAGGAGGAAGTGAATGGAAGCGTGAGTGATGAAAGTGATATGGGAATAGGAAGTAAGAAACGAGGGAATGAGAGGCAGGGTAAGGAAAAGCAAGGGAAGGAACAGAGGGAAAGTAAGGATAAGTCAGGGGAAGAAAAAGGGAAGAAGGGAAAGGGAAAGGAAACTGGTAAGAAGGGTAAGGAAGTGGGAAAGGCAGGAAAGAAGGGAGAGGGTGAAGGCAGTAGTGATAGTGAGGTGGATGGAGGTGAGTGGATAAAAGTGGATAAAAAGAGGGGAAGAAGAGAGTAATGAGTAAGATGAATGTAAGTGCAGAAGTGGACTCTTTGTATCTGGAAGAGGGTATGAAAGGACAGAGTGAAAGTAGCAAAAGTGAAAGTGAGAAAGAAGTGAGAAAGGCTATGTATGTGAGGGAGGTACCCCGGTGTGAAAAGTATGAGTATGGAAGTAGGGATGTGCATGATTTCTTTAGGGAGTATGAAAGGTTTTGTCAGGATAAGTATGGGGAAAGTAAGAGACTGTGGGCACGAGAATTAGGAGAATATTTGACTGGGTTTTTGCTTGATATGTATAGGGTTATTATGAGTGTGGGAGATGTTGAGTATGACAAGGTGAAAGCTAGACTAGTTGAGCAAGCGAGGCGTATGAAAGCGAGTGTTAAGTATAAGAGGAAGAATGAATTTGATGAGGCAAGAATGAAAGCTGGGGAAACCTTGTCACTGTATGCTTGTAGGCTGGAGACGTTGGCAAGGAAGAAGTTTGGGGATGATGGGATAGATGAATGTAAGGAGTTAGTACGGAAGTTGTTAGGGACAGTGCCAGATGGAGTTAGAGAATTTGTGAACTTGAAGCGGAAGGAGAAGAAAAGATGGATGAATGAAAGGTTGACTTGGGGAGAAATTTTGAAATTGTAGAAGATTATGAGCTTGACAGGGTTATAAAAGAGAGCAGAAGTGTAAGTGTAAGGGCTGGGGTAGATGAGAGGGTACCAGAGTTGGAAGCTTTAGGGATGCAGTGTTGAGGGGCCCAATGAGAATGGCCGATAGTGTAATAGATAGGAGTGTAAGAGCAAGTAATGTGGAGGTGCCAGGGGATGATGAATGGTGGGTTTGTAAGGGAACAACGGGTTGGATGGGTTAGGGATAGTAGTGTACAAAGGGGAAGGTCGATGAGTGGAAGTCGAGCTAAGTGTTTTAGATGTGGAAAGGAAGGACATACAAAGAATGAGTGTAGGTGGGCTTTAGGAGCGTGTTTTGGTGTGGGCAATCGGGACATTTGGTAAGGGAGTGTACGAAAGATAGGGGTTAAATGCTACAGGTGCGGACAGGTGAGTCATATTGCTAATGGTTGTAGGGGTACCCGAGTGAATGTAATATGTGGCAACTGTGGTAAGAATGGGCATTATGCGAGAATGTGTTCAGAACCGAGAGCGAAGTGTGTCGAATGTGGAATGGAAGGGCATGTATCAAGTGTATGTAGACGAAAGAGGGTGACTGTGACAGCGAATTCGGGAAACTGAGTGTGAAGGGGGTTCAAATGGGTGGGTCCTCCAGGATGCAAGCGGTGCGGGTGATGCATGTACGTGAGGGGTTGTTGCATGAGGATCAGCAATTTGTTTTGATAGAGTATGGTAGAAAACGTAAGAAAGGGAAGAACGTAAGTGAACGGAATGGTCGTAAGTTGTGTGATAGGGGTGTGAGTGCCAAAGTGGAAATGAGTGATAAAGCGTGTAATACGGGTGAATGGGATGGTATGAATAGAACGTATAGCATATGCAGGTTTGATATAACTGAGTTGACTGAACGTGTAGGGGTTAGTGAACGGTTGAGGTGAGCGAAAGTGTAAGAGTAAGAGAGCGTAGCAGTAATATACGAGTGATTGAAAGCATGAATGAATCGTTGCAAGAATTGGAAAGGTCAATGAGCGAATGGGATGGGTTAGTTGAAGAATTGGGGAGGTATTTGGGAACGAGTTAGAGGGTATAGATGAGATTGTGGATGAAATTGAGAATGGTAATAGTGAAGAAGATAGCGTGAATCTGAGAGAGAATGGAGGAGAAGATGTGAGTTTGAATGTTGCTAGAAGAGAGAATGATTCTGAGAGAATGATTGCGTGTGTTCGCGAACGCGATCTAGAGGACCTGTTAGTGAGCATCCGTGGGTGTTGCGTGAAGGCGATTTGAAAGAGGTGTGAAAGGTGTTGGTTGGGAAATGCTAAAAAGGGGGAGAAATATAGAGGGATGAATAAATTTGTTTTTATTTAGCATTTCCCAACGTTTTGTTGAGAGAGAGAGAGAGAGAGAGAGAGAGAGAGAGAGAGAGAGAGAGAGAGAGAGAGAGAGAGAGAGAGAGAGAGAGAGAGAGAGTGTAATTGTCGTTAGTGAGTGCTTCGGTTGTTGGAAGAGGGATGAGGTCGTTAGGTTGTTTACGGTGCTGTCTGTCTGTGCAAATGTCGAGGGAGTTTTTTTTCGGTTTTGAGAGAGTCTTGAGCTGAGTTCTGTGCAAGGCGGACATTGATGGTGCATGATTATTGTATGTTCCGTGAGTCGAGTGTTTTCTGTTGGATGTCATTGTTGTCTGTGCATGTGTCTCTTTCTTTTTGCTCGTTTTTTTTGGTTGGAAGTCTGTTTTCCGGTTGTTTGTGAATTTTGTCTACAGTGCTGGTGACCGTGGACACCCTCAACCATCTCCCAGCAACCGAGGATCATAGTGAGTATTGTATGTGGTTATATGTTCAGTGTATCTGTGTAGTGTATTGTTTTTTTTTTGTGTTTTAAAATCCCGCCACAGCATCACAAGAACCAGGTGAGACAATAGACTCTTTTGTGACTAGCTTAAAAAAAAATGACATTTTTATAATAAAAGTTTTATACATACTTACCCAGTAATTACATAGCTATTATTTTCTTTTAACCAGCAGCTTAAAATTTTGAAATTGCACGTCACACTAATTTGTTTTGGTTATGGCCACATGCCACGCCCACTTTCGGGTGTAAGAAGAGGTACAACATAGCAAAGAGCTTCAATTTGTTTATGCCCTTATGTCCAAGTGAGGGGAGGTGGGTGGGCTCCGATCATGTAATTACCGGGTAAGTATATATAAAAATTTATTATAAAAATGTCATTTTTATGTAAGTAACTTACCCAGTAATTACATAGCTGATTCCCACATTGAATGGAGGTGGGAAGATTGGACATATCTACCCCAAAACATTATTAATTAGTAAAGAGTTTGAGAATAGAAATTTGCTAACATTGAATCAATGTTGTTGAACCTTACCTGATAAGAGAGCTGCTACAGGTAGATACTGCCTCTACTTGGTGCTCATCTTATCCAGCAGATGTGAGGCAGTAAAGCCTTGAGGGCCTACTACGACAGTGGGTGCTTTGTAGTGATGGACTAATTTCCGAGGGCTAGCAAAGTACAACATGATGCCCCTGCCCAGGGCGCAGTACCACACAAAATAACCAGAGCAAATAGTCACCATAACCACCAAAATCCAAATTAAAAACACCAATACCCAACCATTAAAACCAAAAGACTGGGGGGTACTCCAAGTACATAGTACTCCAGGCTCCTCAAAAAAACTCAACAACCTAAGTAAGGCAAAGAGATTAAAAAAAGGACAATGCTTTCAAAGTTTCCTCGCCCAATACCATGCCAGCCACGTACCCAAGGTACTGCACTGATTGTAAGTAGTCTCTAAATCCCTTAAGTAATGCGATGCAAACACCGACTTGCACTTCCAAAACATTGCTTACACAATTGACGTGAGGGATAAAGTGCGCTTAAACGCCAAAGACATAGTGACCGCTCTTATTTCATGGAGTTTTAACTTGTAAGAGGAGGGGCAGTCTTCACTCACCATGGAATGCGCTTCCGAAATCAAGAATGCCAGGGCATTCTTACACAAGGGTCTAGAGGGAAACTTCACAGAACACCAAAGATTCCTTGAAGTACCACAAATGCCCTTTGTTCTGTGAAGATAAAACTCAAGGGCCCTTACTGGACAGAGTTCTTTGTTCTCCAGATGGGCCTACTATCTCGGGCAAGCTCTTGATCGTAAAAGAACAAGGCCATGGATTCAATGGTGATTCGTTCTTAGCTAAAAAGTCTAGGGAAAAGGAGCAAACTACATTCCCCTGAGAAATTCCAATGTTTCTGTCCAAAGCATGGATTTCACTGGATCTCTTGGCAGTGGCCAGGGCGACCAGAAAAAGTTTTCCAGGTTAGATCCCTTAAAGAGATAGATTGCATGGGCTCAAAACGTGAATTGGCCAGCCACTTAAGTACGACATCTAAGTTCCAGAATAACAAAGTTTTTCTTTAAGCTTTGCAGTATCAAAGGACTTCATATGGTCTGACAAATCCTGGTTAGACGATAAGTCCATTCGTTTAAGGCAGAAGACCGAGCTAAGCATAGCTCTGTAGCCTTTAGCAGTACAGGTGGAAAGTCCTTTAGTTGAGCATAGGAACAGAATAAAGTTCGCTATTTCTGCTACAGAGGTATTAGAGGACACAATATTTTGTCTGCACCAAGACCTGAAAATTGGACCATTTAGCCTGGTAGACATTATCTGATGACACTCTTCTACACTTTGCAATTATGTCTGCAGCTGCTCTTGAAAAGCCCTTCTTTTTGAGCAGCTGCCTAACAGTCTGAATCCTGTTAGGGCCAGAGAAGACAGGTTTTGGTGGAACCGTTGTAAGTGAGGTTGCCTAAGAAGATGTTGGTTTTGTGGCAGCAGTCTTGGGAAGTCCGCAAGAAGTTCTAGCAGATCCAGGAACCACTCTTTTGCTGGCCAGAAGGGGGCTATCAAGATCATGGACAGGTTTTGATGAGACCGGAATTTGTTGATGACTTGTCTCACTAAACTGAATGGGGGGAAAGGCATACAGATCTTTGTCCGACTAGTCCTGCAACATTACATCAGTCGCCCATGCCAAGGGATCTGGTACTGGTGAGCAGAAGAGAGGAAGTTGGCGATTCCTGGATGATGCGAACAAATCTATCATGGGTTTCCCCCAGAGCTTCCACAGATCCAGACAAACTGACGGGTCTAATGTCCATTCTGTGGGAAGAATCTGTCTCTGACGGCTCAATTTGTCCACCAGAACATTGAGTCTTCCCTAGATAAAACACATTGTCACTTGAGTGTCGTTCTGGTGTAACCAAAGAAGACCTCTGCTGCTTTGTACAAGGAGAAAGAGTGGGTTTCCCCTTGTTTCTTGTTGTATGCCAGTGCCGTCATGCTATCTGAATGCACTGCTACTGTCCTCCCCCGAATTTCTGAAGCAAAGCACTGTGGGCCCAGAAATATAACCTGTAATTCTTTAATGTTGATGTGCCAGTTTTACTGTTCCTGAGACCAGGTACCTGACACTTCTTTCAACCCCAAAGAGCTCCCCAACCTAGGTTCGACATGTCTGAAAAGAACTCTAGGCTGGGGTTCAGAGGTTGAAGAGATTTCCCTTCTGATAGTCCCTTCCTGGAATTCCACCAACAAAGGTCCTCCTTGTTTTCCACCATTATCAGGAACACAAACGAGTCCGGAAACTTTCCCGTTCCAGCTGGCTCTGAGGAAGAATTGCAGAGGTCTCAGGTGCAGTCTTCCCAGAGTGACAAATTGTTCCATGGACGAGAGAGTGCCTAGAAGACCCATCCATTGACTGGCCAAGCAAAAGTTTAGTTCCAGAAATTTTCCACTGTCTGAAGACACTTTTCTATTCTCTTCGGGACTGGAAAAACACAAAAATCCCAAGAGTTGATCGTCATTCCTAAATAAGGAATCTCCTGAGAAGGCATCAGGAGAGACTTGTCCCGAATGATGAGAAGACCCAATTCTTGGGCCAAGAGAAGAGTTGTGCAAATGTCCTCCGTACATTGAGTTTTCAAGCGGGAATGTAGTAACCAGTTGTCTAGTTATAAAGAGATCTTTATCCCCACAAATGAAGCTATTTCGCTAGAGGAGCCAATACCCTGGTGAACACTTGTGGCGCTGTCAAGAGACTGAAGCACAGAGCCCAAAGTTGGAACACCTTGCCCTGCAACACAAACCTGAGGTACATTCTCGAAGTCGGATGCACTGGAATGAGAAAGTACACGTCCTACATGTCGATGGATGCCATCCATTCTCCCTGGCGAATGGATGTAAGGACCGATTGGTTTGTTTCCATCTTGAATGTTGTCTTTTTGACAAAGACATTTAGAGCACTTACGTCCAAAATGGGTCTCCAGCCCCTCGATGACTTGGGCACTACAAAGAGATGGTTGTATAATCCTGGAGAATGAATGTCCTTTATCACCTCTATAGCCTCTTTCTGAACAAGAGACTCGACCTCTAGCAAGAGAGCAACAAATCTCTCTGAGCCTGGAGAGTAAGCTGTCAATTTGACAGGCTTGCGGATTAGAGGAGGTTGTTTAAAAAGGGAATAGTGTAGCCGTCCTTCAGGACAGACACTATCCAGGGTTCCGCTCCCTTTTGTTCCCACCGTTCCCAAAAGCAGAGCAGCCGCGCTCCTACCTGAGTACGGAGGACTATGACCTCATTTCTTGGAGGAGGACTTGGAAGAGGACTTCTTGATGGAACGCTGTGGGAAACTGGTATATGTTCTTGTTCTACTGTAGTACGAGTATGTGCTCTAGAATGGGAGCTCCGAAAGGGAGTAGGTTGCAGCGGAAACGAAGATCTGGGAGGAAGAGTCGAAGGATCCTTGGGGCACCTCGCAGATTGGGAGAGCAGGTCATGAGTGTTCTTTTTCTGCAGGTCACAGGTGATGTCCAGTAGTATAGCCTGGAGAAAAAGGTGCATCTTGTCCAAGGGGGAGAAGAGGAGGGCTGATTTCTGAGACGGAGTGACGCCTTTCGAAGTAAAAGAGCACCAAAGCTCTCTTTTCTTAAGCATGCCTATGGCGTACAGAATAGCTAACTCCTGTGTACTATCGCAAACGCCCCTGTCAATACAGGAAAGTACTCCTAGGAGATCCGAAGAGATTTCTTGAGGTAACAAGGAGCAATCTTTATGCTTGTGCGCCCACTGCCCAGTCTAGGAAGCTCATCACTTCGAAAACCTTAAAAATATTCTTGAAGTGCGTTAGTTCTGAGGCAGAAAACATGATTTTGGCTGAGGAGAAAGTTGATCTCCTAGGCAAGTCATTAAGGCCTGAGAAGGCTCCCTGAGAGGAAGCAGAGGCTCCCAGGGAAGGAGCTTCTCCTGTTGCATAAAACCTTTAGCTCGATCTGGACAACTTGGAAGGCGGGAAACAAAAAACTGCTTTGCCTTGTTCCCTCAACAACGCAGAGTATGCCGACAAAGGAGCATCTTGGTCCGGAACAACCTCTTCCTTAGAAGAAACAGGAGAAAGCCATAAGTCAGCTGTAGTCTGAGCTGTAGAAGGAGCCTTCTGAAGAAAACCAAGAATATTATCCAGTTGGCTCTGAATCGGGTCAACTGAACACTACCATGAAGCGGTTGAGCGGTGCCAATGGGCGCTCGGGGGGCGCTGTAGAGACGGGAGTCAGCGACGAAACCTGATGGTGAACGGGCGCCAGTGGGCACTCATCTGCAAAAGGGAGCTTGGGTGCTTTGACGCTTGTTGCTAGCTGCTCGGGTGCTGACTGCAGAGATGAAGGTGCTGGATGTGCAACTCATGAAGTAGTTCCTTTATTCGACGAAGAACATCTATGTGCCAAACGGCGCTTCAGTGCCAATTTACGACCGTCGTCAGAAGAAGTGGAAGAGAATTGTTCTGGGCTGTCCCAGTGACTGCACGAGGGGCGCCGAATCCTTGCCCTTCTTATAAGGAACAGAAGAAATCTCAAAATCCACTGCACGCCTTTTCAGCAGACGTGACTTGTCCACATAGCACCATGCGCGCCTGGGACTAATTTCTTCGGAGCTGCAGGACATACAGTGAGCACTCACTACAAGGCTTTTCCAATGGCCTTTGGTTGCAGTCTGGGATTCGTCAAGACTGAACCGAGGGGGCGACTACTCAGGGGCAGACCCCACGGACCTCCCTTAAGCTACCAGTTTGACTCCTCCCAGGTGCTGGGGAGTATGTCAGGGACCTTGGCCTAGGAGAATCGGGGGCCAAACAGCCACCTCCTTCACTACCACTACACTTGCACTGAGCGCCACAGGGCATTCTGACTCACTCTTATCGATTAACACTTTCACCGATGACGCTAAAGCTTTTCTAGACTCCCTAGCAATAGCTTTCCTCTTCCTGTCTCTAGCTAGTTTCTTAAGATGTAAATCTAAAGTCTTCCACTTCTTTAAATCCCAGTCACTACACTCCTCACAACGTAAATCCACTGAGCATGTTTGTCCCCTACACTGAACACAAACAATGTGAGCGTCGTAAGATTCTTTAGCCAGTCTAGTATTGCAGCCTTTGCTACAATACCTAATACTAGAACTACTAGTGTCAGACATCCTGGAAAATTCTAAGACAAGTCCAAAAAACAGGCAAAAAGTTGTAAACCAATGATCAAAACTCGCCTAACACTATCTTAATTATGCCGAAAGGCTATGAAAATATATACTTCACCAACTGAAGATAGAGCAAACAACCAGCAAAATATAAATTTCAAAATTCAAGATGCTGCCAACCACAACCGGCAGGAACAAGATGAAGCTCTTTGCCATGTTGTACCTCTTCTTACACCCGAAAGTGGGTGGGGCACGTTGCCACAACCAAAACAAACTAGCGTGACCCGCAATTTCAAAATTTTAAGCTGCCTGTTAAAAGAAACTAATAGCTATGTAATTACTGGGTAAGATACTTATATAAAATTAGCTGTTATTTGTGAATTTGTTAATCTAGAAGAGAGCTTAATAGAGCAAGTTATAGAAAGGAGTAGCTCCCAAGAGTTTAAAGAAATTACTACAAGAAGAAAGCTACCCTTGCAAAGGGTTCTGGGAATAGCAAGAGCATCAGAATTGGCTAATTATTAATCAAATGTCATTGCAGGCAAGACTCATAGTGACAGCAGTAGAAAGGTAAGTCACGTAGCCTACAAGTAAGCCTAGCCCTGGTATATCCAAATATAACAAGGGTAAACCAACTGCGTACTCACAGAAAAACCAGTCACATAGGGACACAGAAGCTTCACAAGAAATCATGCTACAGACGTGGGAGACAGGATATTTGTAGCAATGATCAGGAAAGTGCCCAGCGTCAGGTAGGTCTGCAATAACTGCAGAAAACATGTTCATTTAAAAAGTCAATGTAAATCTGCTAAGCAGAAGACCACTAAACAGAAAAATAGAACTGTAAATTCAGATGACAGCTCTAGCACGAATGAAGAAAGTGCACATAAGACAACAGAAGTGGAAGAATCTGCATTTCACATTACTTCTGTGAACAAAGATGCACAGGAACATCTTATGGCTCAAACAGAAACAAATGGGAAACTCACACCCATGCAGATAGACACAGCTGCGGATGTGACAATAATTTCTGAAAGAGTTGCACAAATGATACCTAACCTAGTGGTGGCAAGTCCTACAGACAAGGTGCTCAAGAGCTACAATGGTACAAACATAGAGGTAGTTGGCTCATCACGAGTAAAAGTGCAGTATAACAATTGAGAGATAGGCAAGTTACCACTGGCAGTAGTAAAAGGCAAAGGACAAACCTCACTGGGTCTAGACTGGTAAGATGTATCACACTAGACTGGCCTAATATTCTAAGGGTTACAGGTACAAAAGATGGCACAACAGAAGGAATTTCTGTAGATAACCTTTTAACAGATTGCAAAGAAGTCTTTGAAGTTTTAAAAGAGAATGCTTCTCCTAGATTTTTTGCTCCAAGACCAGTTCCATATGCATTGAAAACAGCTGTGGAAACTGAAATTTGAAATTAGAAGGTTAGAAAATGAAGGTTCATGGGAAAAGGTAGATTATTCAGATTGGGCTACACCATTAGCTCCCATTGTTAAGAACAATGGTCAAGTCAGGTTATATGGAGATTACAAGGTAACACTAAATCTACAATTGCAAGTAGCTCAACATCTGTTGCCAAATCCTAAAGATATGTTCGCAACTTTGTCAGGATGTGCAGTATTTTCTAAGGTAGATCTTAGGCAAGCATTTCAACAGCTCTCCATGGATGAAAATTCCCAAGTTATGTACTGTAAACACACATTTGGGGCTATATCGTCCAAAAAGACTTCCATATGGAGTCGTTAGCGGTCCAGTAATATGGCAGTAAACAATGGGCAAAATATTTGCTGGGATGTCAGTATTCATTTTAATTGATGACATATTAGTAGCTGGTAAAAACATGAACGAGCATATAAAAAGGTTATGTGCAGTTCTACAGTAACTGAAGGAACATATCAGTCTGCATTTACTACAGTCAACAAGAGTAAATGCATTTCAGAAGTTAACTCAGCAGAGTATGTAGGCTTTATCGTAACTGGGAAAGGAATTCACAAGACAAAGTAACTGCAGTACAGTCAGCAAAGGTACCAGAAACTGTCAAGGAATAGCAATCATTTTTTAGGTTTAGTAACATTTTATGGAAATTTCATTCAGAACTTAGCACCAATTGCTCACCCATTATATAATTTGCTGAGCAAGGATGCTGAACGGAACTGGACAAGGGAATGTCAAAAGTCCTTTGAATCAAGGCAGAAGTGACTTCACCCACATTCCTAGTACATTATCAAAAGGATTTGCCAGTAAAGTTGGTTTGTGATGCCTCAAACATAGGTTTAGGTGCAGTACTAGCACATATAATGCCAGATGGTACAGAAAAACCAATTGCTTTTGCCCCTAGAGTGTTAAACAAAGCAGAAAGAAACTACTCACAAACTGAAAAGGAAGCATTAGCACTAGTGTATGGAGTAAAAAAAGTTCCACATTTATCTCTACGGTAGGAAAAAGTTCACGTAAGTTACAAACCACAAACCAATGTTGATGATTTTAGGTCCAAAAGCAAGGTTACCTACGTTAGTAGCAGCAAGACTACAGCGCTGGGCAATTACATCAGCTGCATATGATTATAGTTTACAGGCAGTCCCTGGGTTACGACAGGTCTGGCTTACGACGTTCCGAGGTTGTGACGCTTTTCAAATATATTCATCAGAAATTGTTTCCTGGTTTACGACGCATGTTCCGGGGTTATGCTGCTGATCCACAGAAGAAATATGGCTACAAAACAGCAGAACAATAAAAATTTTGATTTTTTTTGGGCAAAAAAACTCAATAAAAATGCAGTTTACATTGTTTTCAATACATCCAAAGCATTAAAAGAAAGGTTTTCTTAGGATTTTTGACGATTTTTCAGCTTACAACGCAGTGTAGGAACGGAACCCCTGTCGTAAACCGGGGACCGCCTGTGCAGACCAATATCAAAGATGGGTAATGCAGATGCTTTATCCAGATAGCCTGTAGGCAAAGCACCATAAGAACATGATGAAAGTATTCTTTTAATTTCTGCATATAACTTACCTATTACAGTTGAGGAAACAGCACAAGGTACAAAGAAAGACCCAGTAATGTATTCTCAATAGTACAGAGTTAACTACTGGCATAGATATTTGTGCAAATGATGCCAACTGTAAACCATACAGAGGTTTGGAATGAACTGAGTCTCACACAACGTTGTATCCTGAGAGGATCAAGAGTAGTAATTCCAAATGCATTAAGAAGCAGAGTTCTATCAGAAATACACACACCACCAAGGTATAGTGAGATCCAAGTCAATTGCAAAAACTTATGTTTGCTGGCCAGTGTTGATAGGGACATAGAAAACTTGGTTAAGAAGTGTCTGAATTGTGCATTGCAACAAAATAATTTAAAACCAACAAAAATGCATCCATGGGAATTACCCAGAAGCCCGTGGCAACATGAGCATACAGATTTTGCAGGTCCATTATTAGGTTAAGAATACCTTAGTTTAACCAGACCACTGAGCTGATTAACGGCTCTCCTAGGGCTGGCCCGATGGATTAGATTTATTTTATGTGGCTAAGAATCAATTGGTTACCTAGCAACGGGACCTACAGCTTATTATGGAATCCAAACCACGATATAATGAGAAATGGATTTCTATCACCAGAAATATATTTCTGATGATAGAGAACGATACCAACCCGTCCAATGGGGACCTGGTCCATTATCAGGATACTCATATCTCATATTAGTACTGTAGATGCATATAGTAAGTGGCCAGAAGTTATACCAGTCCAAACATCACCATCGGTAGTAACTGTAAAATCACTCATGTCAATCATAGCAACACATTGTCTGCCAGAAAGAATAGTGGCAGACAATGGTCCACAGTTTACTTTACAGGAGTTTAAAGAATTTCTGAATGTAAATGGTATTCAATATACAATATCTGCAACTTACCATCCAGCAATGAATGGTGAAGCTGAAAGATTTGTTTAAACTTTCAAACATAACTGTAGTGTAACACCGTCATATTTGTTGATGGGGAGGAGGATTAGAAATGTTAGATCTTATGTATCTTAGCTTGCAGAGTCAGTTAAAACATAAAGGTTATGATCAAGTAATAAAAAGAATTTCCTGAGGTAAAACATTTCACTCCTTCAAGTCATGTCAAGATCATACAATACACTAGAAAAATGGGTACAAGGAGGAATTGTCAAGACAATAGGAGATTTACGTTATGATGTTAATGTCAGTGGAAAGATTGTAAAACATCATGTTGATCAGTTGCAGTCATTCAGCACAAATAATACAGAAGTACAAGATTCAAATACCTCACACCTAAGTCAAATGTACAAACTGCTCACCAAGATGTTGAACCACCAACTGTAAATAGCAAGGAAAATCTTGCACAAGTCCAGAACACACCTATAGTACTCCCCAACAGAATGAGTAGAAGAAAACCACCTGAAAGATTAGATTTGTCAGTGTTGAGAAACAGTTGTATTTCTTAGTCACAAGTAAAGGGGGAGGCGAATCATGTATGTCTTATTGTAAGTGCACGTTGTCGGTAGGCACGTTCAGTTCCAAGCTGACTGCATGATGTTGCATCATGTTAAAGTGTATAAGTATAATCAATTGTTATTGTGTTAGTATTAAATCCAACACATAGGCTTAGATTATGTAAGTTCTACGTTCATGTATGTAAGATAAGATTCCTTATTACCATGCTCGTATGTTTGTTACGATCCTATATTATAGGCATATGTATTTTATATACTCTTCTACACCTACTTAACATGTAGCTGAGCAATAAACTGAAGCAAAGAAGATATCGCTTTTTTATTGCCCTTCATCCTTGGCCCTCTGCGACAAAGAATGAGATGGTTTACCATATATTATCCCTTAAACGCCGACTGGACGTATCGTATGTCGACTAAAATTGTCTGTCGGGTGACGAGTGGACGTATCGTACGTCGACTACAAAAAATTTCAACCTTCGGTTAACTTTGACTCGACCAAAATGGTCGAAAAATGCAATTGTAAGCTAAAACTCTTACATTCTACTAATATTCAATCATTTACTTTCATTTTGCGACAAATTGGAAGTCTCTAGCACAATATTTCGATTTATGGTGAATTTTTGAAAACAAATTTTTCCTTAAGTCCGCGCGGTAACTCGGCTGAAAATTTCAGAAATTCTTTCGTCATTTAGTCGTAATTTTTGCACCGTTTTATATTAGCCATTACATAAAGTTTTATACATGTAAATGTGCGCAATTTCATGTAAAATACAACAAAATAACTCATGGTTGTAGCTTTTATCAGTTTTGAAATATTTTCATATAAATCATGATAAGTGCTAAAATTTCAACCTTGGTCAACTTTGACTCGACCAAAATGGGGAAAACGCAATTGTAAGCTAGAAATCTTACATTCTAGTAATATTCAATCATTTACCTTCATTTTGCAACAAATTGGAAGTCTCTAGCACAATATTTCGATTTATGGTGAATTTCTGAAAAAAAACTTTTTCCTTAAGTCTGTGCGGTAACTGAGCCGAAAATCTCAGAAATTCTTTCGTCACTTTGTCGTAATGTTTGCACCGTTTTATATTAGTCATTACATAAAGTTTTATATATGAAAATGTGTGCAATTTCATGTTGAATACAACAAAAAATAACTCATGGTTGTAGCTTTTATCAGTTTTGAAATATTTTCATATAAATCACGATAAATAGAAAAAATTCAACCTTCGGTCAACTTTAACTCGACCGAAATGGTCGAAAACTGCAATTGTAAGCTAAAACACTTACAGTCTAGTAATATTCAATCAATTACCTTCATTTTGCAACAAACAGGAAGTCTATAGCACAATATTTTGATTTATAGTGAATTTTTGAAAACTTTTTTTTTTATGTCCATGCATTACGAATTCATGCATCATTTTGTGATAATATTTTCTCTGTGTTGCTTTGATCGTTTTACACTTTGTTATATACCAACATCATCACAATTTAGTGTACAATACAAAGAAAAAAATAACTCATTAGCTTTAACCGTTTTGCTCACAGCGCGATTTGTATACAATTATATATGAAAAATTTTTTTTTGCGCTGTCATATATTTCAATATTCATATATGATAATGATATTTTTTTTCATTTCTGATGGTTGCATACTAAACTTCAGGCAATGACAAAAAAAGGAGCCATAATTAAACTCAATCTTAAAAACTAAGCGTGCTGTGATTTTTTTAAAAAATATTTTTTTCCACTTCGGCGCTATAGTACGACCATTTTAGGAAGAGACTTTGCCCCTCTGACAGAGACAGTGCGGCGTTGCCTCTTCAATGTCCTTTCAATCCTACATCTGTCAAGAGAAGCTGATTAACTTTGGGAATACCTAATCTCGTCTTAAATTGACTTTGTAAATCCTGGATTAACCTTCGGACTTCAAGCTCTTTGTTTGCGCCTGTTATCAAGCACATGTACTATATTAGAAAGTTGTGAATGAACTTTTGTTGTCCCACTTAAATTTTAGATAAAAAAAATTTTCAATATATGAAAATGGTAAATGCAAGAAAATTGGAAACCTATATTTCGATTAGATGCGCTTTCATTTTCAGTTTCGTTTATTTGGATGCTGTACTGAGCAATGTTCTTGAGTTACGTCATCTATTATAGTTTTTTTATTACTGTTCCTTTGCTGTTATCGAAGTCATATAATTGTGATATAGTTTGGTATCATTTTGAGTCGCCCAAGTTTCATCGACATAAATCACAGATTTATATCCATCCTCTTGAACTTTTTCATTGTCCGTAGAAATTTCGTCCAAGCACTGACCACATCTGTTCGTTCCATGAGAAAATTTCTTCCATTCACCTTTCTGTATCTAAACCCAATTTGTTTTAATATTTTCTGTAATGATTCCTTGCATCCACTGAATCCTATATTTTCTTTAAATGCAGACAAAATTTTTTTGAGTGTGGGAATTTCCTCTCTGAGGTAGAAATTTAGCACTGTCCTTCGTAAAGCACACTTATCAAAGTCATCTAAGTTTGTCACGTTTTGATCTTAAGCGTGTTTTCTGTGGGAAAACAGGAGTTTCATATTCTTCCGTCTCTTCAGCTTCTTTAACAATTAAATGAATAGTCGATTTACTTAGCTTCGTTGCTCCAGTAGACGTTAAGCTGCTTTTGAAACGTCGTGTAAGGGACCGTTGTTCTTTTTTTCCGTGATGAAGTACTTGTAAACGTTCCAAGCTACTTCTCGGGATGCTCCAGGCAGCACTCGTCTTTAAGAGAATAATCCTTCATTATTTCTCAGATTAAACAGCTTAACCATCCCGAAAATGACCTGCTTTAAGCTGACAGGAATTATTGGCAGCGCCTGTAAAAACATATGCCACATTTCTAAATTACATTAACATTGACGATGATTTATGAACGAAATAAATTTCAGCGGGAGAGTATACATGTCCGAAAATACCTAACACTATTCTTATTGCAATAAACACAATCGTTTTCTCTTGACAGGTTTAGAATTAAAAGAACGTCGAAGAAGTGGCATCAACGTACTCTCTCTGTCAGTGGGGAAAAGTCTCTTCCTAACATGGTCACACTATAACTCCCGAATGCTGCCGGCATACGGCAGACACTTTTGTAAATAGAGGCTCGGCGTTTTAGGGTTAAAATACCATCCTGACTCTACCATACATAACAGGAAACAACAAATGTAGTTATGACATGTAAGACCCAAAATAGAGATGCCATAACAACTCCAAGCAGCAAAGGCTCAAGAGTTTATGGGAAGAGTATGAAAATCACGACACTATTATTTCTGACTAAGATAATGCAGCAGTTTGACAGATCATGGCAAAGACTAGGCTTGTATTTTTCTTTTTTTAAAGTATTCTCTTAAGTTTTTAATTACAGATTGTAATTTTTTTTATAAAAATTGTATTATCGCTATTGTTTTCACTGAATAATAGCAACACACTTTAAGGCTTCTGCCAGAAAAATTCATATCCTATAGAATAAGCTGGGGTATATAAAATAGAATAAATATTATCAAATATGATAAAAAGGATGAATGATATAAAAGTTTTAGCAAGGAAATAAGACTCTATTCTTTAAATTACTTAGTAACTAATTTTAACTAAAAACTTTGAGATTTAACCAGTTTCTAGTAAGAATGACAAAAATTTTATGATACTAGAATCAACCAGACAAGCGCATTTTTATGCAATGTGGTGCATTCAGACTGTGGTTGGTGCACTTAGACCAAGCTGGTGATGCATTCAGTCTAGGCTAATGGTGCATTTTGTCTAGTTTCTGAAATTACAAACATATAGCCCTGTCTTCCCACTATGCAAACCACCCTTCTTTGGATATTCATCAAGCTTTGTATGTTAGGCCAATTAGGCTAAACATAGTCATTAATACTGACAGGCCAAGGCCAACAATCAGTTGTGGTAGCATTAACCTATTGATGTCATTTCAATCGAAAGCTATAGCAGAATTTCATGGGGATTTTCCAGAATGTTTGAGTTCAGCAAACACTGGCACCACTGTTGTGCATAGGCTCCTCTCTTCTAGCATGTTAAAGGGGCTTGGTCCAAGACCAAAGCAAAACCTCCAAAAACAAGAAATAATACAGTATTAGCTTAAGTGCCAAAGTAAAATAACAAATATTGAACAGACTAGCACCCTATGCAGAGCAGAAATAGGATATTGGATTGTAGGTTGTTAAACTACAAGATCTAGGCAAACTTCCAACCAAGCCAACCTAAACCTATGCCTAGCCTATTTCATAAAACTTTGGTCGGTAGAACAATGGGGTTGCTCTGCATCAGGTATTACCTTGGAAATCGACGTCTGGTAGCATTTTAGTTGCTTAATAACAATTTAGTTATTTTTTGTCGGTCGACTGTAATTAAACTGTAATTAACATCAGAACTGATATGTTTTTGTATGCTGGCCATCCTGGAATGCTATCACGCATGCAGTGTTATAAGGGAGCTTTTGGTAAAAAGTGGGGTGGAATTAAGTATTAGCTCCGTGCTGGGTATTATCTTGGAAACTGCCTTTTACTATAGTATGTTGGTTGCTTATCAAGAGCTTACCGTTATTTTTTGTCACTCGACTGTAAACCTCAGAACCGGTTATATTTTTGCCACTGTGCAAGTGCAGTTATATGGGAACTTTTGGTAAAAAGTGGGGTATTATTTCATAAGTTGCTGATACACAATATGAAATTGTAACCTACATATTTGAAATGAGCTCTTCATCAAATTACAACTTATAAGGTAAGACAATACCGGCCACCCTTCCCCTCCATAACTAATATGGCAAAATTGTAACCAGTAAACACCCCCTAGGTTACATGGTATTATTTTATATTGGCAACGAATAAAATTTTACCAAAAGTGGAGTTTCCTTCACCGGGGGGTCTGGGGGGCGGAGCCCCTCGGCTAAGTAACACGGCCTGATAGGTTAGGCTGCGTTAGTATGGTTCCTTGTTTTAAATAATTTCCTTAGCAAATCATTTCTTGAACACACAGCTCCCTAATGTCTCTCGTACTGGCATAACCGTTCCATACAATTTGTGAGTAGCTAATATCAAAAGTGGAGTTTCCTTTAACGTCTCGGGCTAAGTAACACGGCCCACTAGGTTTGGTTAGGTTGGTATAATTTCTTTTATAATAGGCTTCCTTAGCCAATCCCTTCTTGAACACATGGCTCTCTTATGACTTGCCCATGCATGGATCCATACCATGACAACTTGGCAGTCCATTCGGCAGAACTAAGTAGTGGCTCCGCAGCGGCGACGGCCTTCTAACTTAGACTTTTTCTACAAATTTTGGGTTGCTAAGTATGGATTGGCCATTCTTTCCCCCACCCAAAACCCTGTATTCCCAAAGGCCCAAAACCGGGTAGATATAAGGTTAGACTAATAACAAATGAGTGACAATGAACACCACCTCCTTCATTAGCAACACTGAGGTATAGGATAAATCAATTTGCAAGGTAATGGTCCCCTGTAGTTTTACCCCTTGGGCTACAATAAGAGTTCACCCGATAGAATTCTCACCTTGGCCACTGCAAGCCTCACCAGAGACTAGCCTTTCATTGAGTTTCCAGGCACGAATGAAATTTTGAATAACAAACTAACGACAGGCTACAGCAGTCGACAGGTTAACCATAGGCTATGTCTGGCGGGTCGGCTTCGTTATTAAGGGCAACGATAATCTTTTTGGGAGTTCATACACTAAAGCAACCAACATTAACTTCCAGACCTTACAAAAGATATAATTTTCACGTCATGCCCCCTTACTTAGTTTACACCATGCAGCACAAGATTCCGGTAGAGCATAATTACTATAATATTAACAATAACAAGTTATTAAATTTCAATTAGTAATCCTCCCTTAATACTCACCCTTTTCTTGATCGTAATCACGCGTTTTAGTGGCCATTTCTCCCTCTTATACCGAAAATTTTCCGTATTGACCAAGGCTTACTGTAATTCTCACAAGTTACTTGAAGACAGCTTTCCCGCCTGTTTCTGAAGACAGAATTACAAAGAAAGAGGAAGGGGCGACGCAGTCCTCCGACTCAGAGTCCAATCCTGGCTGTTTTTGGCGGGCAATCCATGCAGTGTTGCCACTTCCTCAATGTCACATTATAAACATTCTGAAAGGACAGGATTTCAAAAGTACTGGCGCTAATTTCTGGCCGGCACAGAAAACAGAATAATAGGGTTTATATGAAAAAACTGTCGCCTTTTTATAGCAAGCTTCTGCTTCCGTTTTACTGAATCGACTCGCATATTAAATTCTAACTGTTGTCGGTGACGGATGTTATCGAAATTTTGTCTTCAATAAACAAGACGTCATGGCAACTCTGCAGATGATATCGGCTGCTTATTCTTCTTCTTTCCCACCGTTATCCCTACGTTAAGGGGTCGGTTGCCTGGTGCGCCTTCTCCACTGCCTTCTATCAAAGGCATCATCCTCCACCAAACCACTTCTCTCCATATCTTCCCTCACTTTATCTCGCTATCTAATTCTCTGTCTCCCTCTCGATCTTCTTCCTCTAACAGGTTCTTCCCAAGCCCTCTTCACTCCCTCCTCGTCATCCATCCTTAACACACGCCTATACCATCTCAATCGTGACTCTCTTATCACCTCCGTTATCTTTACTAAGCCCGCTCTTCTTATTATTTCATCATTTTCCAATTTCTCAAACAGCGATATTCCCATAATCCACCTCAGCATTCTCATCTCTGTTCCTCAAGCTTTACTTCCTCTTTTCTTCTTAGAGCTCATTAATAGCTTTCATCCATTAATTCAAAAAGTTCAGGAGTGGCTTTTTCGTATATATTGTCGACGTAAATCAGTCTCTTTCTGTTGGGTCCCTCTCACGTGGGGATTGCGGAAACGAGATGGCAGACAGGAAGCGAAAACTGCTAGTATTTTATCAGAAACCTCTTTCAGAAAAGTGCTCACACAGACCTAAAAGGTCCCATTAGATCTTATGTTTTATAAATGGCAAGAAAGGTGGACTTCTCCTCTTCTTGCCAATAATAAATATAGAAATATTAGGGATAATATACTACCGTGGTCTTCGTCATTCCAGCTTGACAGACGAACAGAGGTTATTTTAACCAGATTAAGGATTGGGCACACTCGTCTAACCCATCAGTTCATTTTAGAAGGAAGCAGCCCTCCAGAGTGTGCTTCCTGTGACGAGACACTAACAGTGGAGCACATTCTGGTGGTCTGCCCCAGATATTTTAACCAAAGAGAGATATATTTTCAGGGTAAATCCCTGTCTGATATTTTGGGAGATGAAACAGATATTTCTGCTATCATCTCTTTTTTAAAGTGTATTAAAATTTTTAACGATTTTTAATTTATTTAATATATTTATTACATCACTTAGAATTTTAATGACATTAAATTTTTTATGTATATCACATCATTCATTAAACTTCATACCCTTATTTATTGGTCACATCACTTCATTTTATTTATTAATCATTTCCTTCATGAATTCATAACTTTAACATAATCTATTTTCTCTCCATTACGGCGCTGAATGGCCTTGTTGGCCCCAGTGCCTGGGCTTTTGCCCTAAATATCATACATCCATCCATTCATGTTTCTATAGATCTTGACTATTAGCTTGAATGGCATTTTCTTACCACATACAAATCCAGCTACATCTCTCCACTTCCCCCACGCCGCTCTCATCCTATTGTCTATTTCAGCCTCACATCCTCCCTCTTGGCTTAAAGTAGATCCTAAGTATTTAAACTTTTCCATCTGTTTTATAATCGAGCCTCTTCTTTTTTGTATTAATATTCTGTCTCTATCTTCCCTACTGCTCACTAAAACCTCTGTTTTATTCACATTTACCCTTAAGCCACCCCTCTCTAAAGACTCCTGCCACTCTCCAACCCTTCTCTACCCTCCCCATCTTTAGCAGTAATCACCAGATCATCAGAGTACAACAACTCCCACAGCACTTCATTCCTGATCTCTTCACTCAACACATCCATGACCAGCACAAACAAAAATGGGCTTAATGCTGACCCCTGGCGTAATCCAACACTAACTTCAAAGTTTTCCGTTTCCCCGACTGCTGTTATTACTTTTGAGTTCGTTCTCTGATATACCATCTCGACCAGCCTAACCAACTTTTCTTGGGCTTTCCTCTTCCTCAAAAACCAAAGCATCACTTCTCTTGGGATTCTATCGTATGCTTTCTCCAGGTCTATAAAGGCACAATAAAGCTCCTGGTTTCCCTCTAGCCTCTTTTCCTGTTGCTGTCTTACTATGAAGATGGCATCCACCGTCCCTCTTCCTCTCATGAATCCATACTGCTGTTTCCCGATCTTTACAATTTCTCTTAATCTCTCATCCAGTATCCTCTCTAAAACTTCTAATCCATGCTCTGTTAGTTTAATTCCTCTGTAGTTACCACAATCCATGACCTCTCTTCTGCTTGTATATGTGTGTGTGTATATATATATATATATATATATATATATATATATATATATATATATATATATATATATATATATATACCATTAGGCTCTCCTCCCAGTCCCTTGGCATTTCTTCCTCTTCCCATATAGCTTTTAATAACCTCCAGCATCCATTTCTCCCCTCTGTAGGCTATCTAGTAATTTGGTCATTTCTGATTTGGATGGTTGGTTCCTGATTCCTAAGCGCTCACTCCACAAACAGTTGCGGGCACACTACACGATTCTCATGAGGTGCGAAGCTTTATTCCCTTTAATACAATTTTACACACTTTTATTTTTTTTACATTATATATATATATATATATATATATATATATATATATATATATATATATATATATATATATATATACAGTTTTGCTCAGTTTTATTTTTACTTTACATTATATATATTATATTTAACAGTTTTTCATTTAATTTAGCACCCTACCCCTTAACCTCCCAAATGTTCTTTAATATTTCGAATTTATTTACTTTTATTACTCCTCCTTTTTACGTTACTATTACTTTTTAACTGGAGCCGTTGTTTTCTGGGTTGGTGACGTCCTTTATTTTCATGGCTATTCTTATATATTCCACTAGTTTTCTGTTCGGGGCTTTCAGAGTCTCTAATGTTAAGTTTTCTATTTTTTGTAAGGTTTTACACCTGAACAAATGTTCTGTGCTATCCTCCTCTATTCTGCAGTTATCACAGACCTCATCCTTATATCTTCCCCGGTAGTTTGCTTTCAGGTCCAACATATTCAGCCTGGTTTTCATTATTAAGCATGCATCCTTTGTCTCAAGTTCCCTTAGATACTTATTTTCTTCAAAGTTATCTATGAATCTCAGCTTCTTCATTTCTTCCTTCTTTTCTTCCAATGTCTTTTCGATATCTTGCGTTATTCTTCTGTTAATTTCCTGTTTCAGTTTTTTTTGGCACATTTTCCCATTCCATTTATATCTATATTGTACTTTTTACCTATCTTTTCTATGCCTTTTGTCCAGCACAGCCCGTAGGGGGCTCTTAACTGGTCTTCTACTATTTCTTTGATTAGCCTTTTCTTGTCTGAATTTATAATATTGTCGAATAGCATTATTTTCTTGTATTCAATTCTATAGGCAACTGGCCATATGCCGGACTCCGCTAAAATTCCCCAGTAGGGCGTGCCCTTTGGCAGTTCATACATTCCTCGGAGGAACCTGTATTGTATTTGCTCTAGAGCGTTTGACTCGTTTTCTGTTAAGTTGCTCCAGGTCTCTATGTAGACCGGCAGCCCAGAGTGTTTATTCCGAGTTTTGAACACAAAAGGTTTGACCCCCTAGATAAGTAGTGCCTACCCTCAACATCTCAAAAATGTATTGCTGCCGGATCATAACTTTGGCTTTTGCATCAAAAATGAACCCTAAAAACTAAACAATTTTTTTTTTGTTAGAGTGAAAAACATATGCTTGAAACTTTTCCTAAACCTTCCTTGGAGTCCCCTGAACACAGAATGGGCAATGCCAGCAATGTCAAGGCTGGCTTTATGTCTGCCAGCAGCTTCCAAAGGGGGGTTCAAATTCACGTTTATTCCGAGTAAGGAACATATGTCTAAAACTTCCATAAAACCTTCCTTGGGACCCCATGAACTCAGAATGACCATTGCCAGCAAATTTCTCTGGCTTTCCACCCGCCAGCAAGCTTCAAAGGAGGCATGCAGTACAATTATGTGACAGCAGTGTATAAATATGAATGAAGTAGAAATTATTCCCTTTTAATATTGTATTTGGAATGTATCATGACTAAAAGGGAAAAAAATGGTGCATATTGATACACAAATCCAGATGTAACCAAAAACGTTCTCTATGAGTGCTGAGTTGTCGTCTGGCAGCAGGGTCAGGAAGTAGACTATCAGCTGATGCCGTGAAGCTTGATTTCGTGTATTGGACGCCTAAGCTATAGATGTTGTTTTCACTGTAAGATAAGTGAGCTTTTGCCATTATTACTTCATAATATACAGCAGGAATGTATTTAGCATACATATTTATGTGAACGTAACCTGTAAATGATCGCGCCGAGCATTTATCGCCCAGGAAAATAATTATATGTGCCACTGTGATGTAGCTCTACAGTTTTGTGTGTATAAAGAAATTGATTTGGTTTACGCATGCTTCTGGGTATGCTTTGCACAGTCTAGCCATTCAACTGTACGGAGTGATTTGTAAATAGTATAAAGTGTAAGCAATGGTAAGGCAAATTAGTCATTAGAAGTAATAAAACTGATACTGAGTAAAGGATATTTGGGTACTTTGTGAGCGGGAGACTTCAGTCAAGTGGCTGTGTGCGTTGCAGTGATATGCCAAAGGTCGCATGAAAAGTAATATTATTTTCACGTGAAAATAACTCAAGCAGTTTCTTATGCAAAACAGTTATACTGCTATGACTATATATATGAAAGACAACAAGTTCTTGATGTATTATAATTATGTGAAAGTTGACTTTGCGGAATTGTGGCACCAGCGCGAGTTGTTTCCCGCCATTCAAGAGAACATCCAGCAAAGGAAACTCAGCTCTTGAGAGTGAAACAGGACAACAAAAATATCAACACATTCATAGAAGGAATGAAAAACACATGCAATCCTTTTACCATTGCCTCTAGTTCAGACCTCTATAACCCATCCTCAGGAAAGGCAGCACAAGATGCTACGAGGAAGTATCTTTCAGGGACCCTATACAGAGGAAAGCAAATGAGACAGTTATTTGAGGCTGAATGTTCGGATGAGACACGGTTCTTAAAATGTGTACCGAGAATGAGGGTGATGAACTTTGCAGCAGAAGATGTCAAGCCTTCACGAACCATTAAGGAAGTAAATACAGCAGAGGGAGTACGGGATGTCTTTGGCAGGATTCTCACCATTTCAGCAAGAACAAACAAGAATGTCAATCTTCGTCATTTGCTAAGCTTCCCAATTACCACTGTCCCACTGGCACTGGCACACACTGATGGCACCATTTTGAAAACTGACAAAGCTGCACTTACAAAGGTGTTGGAGAATTATCAAAATGCAGTCCTGGACTCCACTACTCTCCCAAACATCAGAGTGACAGTACTTGATGGTGGCATCATCCTACACGAGACCGTGCTACAACACACCAGAGCCTCGTATGGGACAATGGTGCGAGATTTACTGGTAAAGGCCTGCTCTTTCTATGGAGAGGAAGTCCATATCATCTTTGACCAGTACAAGTCTCCTTCCATCAAAGATTACGAGAGAGAGCTTCAAGGAGGCATTCACCAAAAGTTTGTCATCACAGGCTCTGGCTAAGCCCAGCTTCAGAGTGGAGCCACACTCCTGAAAAACACTTACTTCAAGGAAGAATTTTCCCGCTTTGTGATGACAGAATGTGTCAAACCCTGTTATGGGTCTTTAATTGGACAGAAAACAGTATACATATCACACGGAGGAAAATGCATTAAGCTCAAGAATGATGAAAGCAATACACTCCAAGTGACAAAACCAGATCATCTGCAAGCTGAACATGAAAAGGCAAACACCCTTATTGCCTTCCATGTATCAAATATCCTAGAAGGGAATATAATTGTCAGATCATCCGACACAGATGTACTTGTGATCCTTCTTGGTTTACTGGGACGATATGAGATTAGAGAAAAGGTGATTTTAGATTTTGGATCTGCTAACCATCGTAGGTTCCTTGATGTGTCTCAGATGGCTGAAGAGCTGGAAAAAACATGATGGTCTAACAGATACCCTTCTTGGTTTTCATGCCTTAACTGGCTGTGATTTTACCTCCGCTTTCTTCCGGAAAGGGAAGATTAAGCCCTTCAGGATGTTAGAGGAAGACTTGAATGCCATCAGACATCTTCGGACCCTAGCATCAGATGAGGTGGACACTGAGGGAGTCACCGAGTTCATCTGCCATATGCATTTATGGATACTCGGGTAATGACATCAATGAATGCCGTTTTATGTAAAGCTTTCTTGAAGGTAACCAACTGTGCCGTAGAGGGAAAGCAACATCTCTCAAAAATGTGAAAAAACTTAACTGTGCTTCCCTCCCTCCCTCCTTGTGAAAAGACAGCTTCACTGCATATCAAGCGTGCAAACTATGTTGCCAGGATGTGGCGAAGGGCGGACACACCCATTCCAACTTGTGGCTGGAATCCTTGTGATTTTGGCTGGTTGGCTACCACCAGTGGATTTCAACCCAAATGGTTTTCTGGCAGTTCCGTTCCTGCAGAGTGCCTCTCTACACTGAACAGTACGTCAGATATATCAGCTCACTCAGATAGTTTTGGGACTGAAGATGAGGAGCTGTCGGAAGATGCCTGGAGTGACGACAGCGATACTGATGATGAGTAACATAAACAGAAGCTACATTTTTTTCCTGTCTGTGTGATTTTCAGTGCAGTTACTTTTTGACAGCATCGCAGCATGGTATGTCTCATATTCAGAGCACTTATATTTTGACAGCATTGCACAGCAAGTAATGTTTACCCATATAATTAAATGGACATTTTCTTTTTTCCACTAGAAAAAGTGCGTATTTTTCTAAGATTGCAGTTAGCTATTATGACATATGTTACATTTTGTAATGCAATTATATTATGAAATAATTATGAGAAATTAAACTGAGTTCATGAGGAATACTTTTTCCACAATTTCAGCTTTGCGGTCTTAACTCTGAAAAAATTGTAATTGAACCTCTGATGAATTTAGGAGTTACTGGCAGGTGGAAAGCCAGAAATAAATTTGCTGGCATTGGTCATTCAGAGTTCATAAGGCCCAAAGGAAGGTTTTTAGCAATATTTCAGCCTTGTGTTCTTAAATCTGAATAAAAGTGAATTTGAACCTTTGGTCGATTTAGGAGTTGCTGGCGGGTGGAAAGCCAGAGAGAAATTTGCTGGCAATGGTCATTCTGAGTTCATGGGGTCCCAAGGAAGGTTTTTATGAAAGTTTTAGGCATATGTTCCTTACTCGGAATAAACGTGAATTTGAACCCCCCTTTGGAAGCTGCTGGCAGACATAAAGCCAGTCTTGACATTGTTGGCATTGCTCATTCTGTGTTCAGGGGACTCCAAGGAAGGTTTAGGAAAAGTTTCAAGCATATGTTTTTCACTCTGACAAAAATTTTTTTTTTTCAGTTTTTAGGGTTCATTTTTGATGCAAAAGCCAGAGTTCTGATCCGGCAGCAATACATTTTTGAGATGTTGAGGGTAGGCACTACATATCTAGGGCGTCAAACCTTTTGTGTTCAAAACTCGGAATAAACACTCTGGGCTCCTGCTCTAATGTTGGCAAATAATGTTGGGACCACCACTGTTTCATAGATCTTTTTCCTTACTTCTAATGCCATATTTCCTATTTTTTTTACGTCTACATATTTTCTTATGTGGAGGTTGGCCTCCATCAGGGATCAGCTCTGAGTCCATTCTTGTTCCTCGCCGTTATAGACACTTTGACATCAAAATTAAGGAACAATGAAGAACTGTGGGAAATGATGTTTGCTGATGATTTAGTCATTATATAGCAGACACAGAAGAAATGCAAGAAAGGTTTTCAGCATGGAAAGGAGTCCTAGAAAAGATAGGATTGAAAGTGAACATTGGAAAGACAGCTAATAATTAGTAGTAATGAGGGACATGAAGAAGTAAACATTCAAGTGGAAGATGGTACAGTGCTAAAACAGAACGGTGAGTTTAACTACTTGGGATCAATAATAGAAGAGGAGGGAGGTAGTGAGAAAGCAGTGAGACAGAGTGAAAGAAGCATGGCAAAAATGGAGGGAAGTAACTGGAGCTGTTTTAGACAAGAAAATGCCATTAAGGCTCAAAATGAAAATTTATAAGACAGTCATCAGGCCTGTACTATTATATGGGGCAGAAACTTGGGCACTTAAGAGGAAAGAGGAGGGACTGTTGGAAAGAACCGAGATGAGGATGGTGAGATGGATTGCTGGAATATCACTACTGGAAAGGATGGAGAGTCGAGATATAAGAAGAATGTGTGGTATATGTAACGTAAAGGAGAAGGCTAGGAAAGCTCGTCTGAGATACTATGGCCATGTAATAAGAAGAGAGGAGGTGGAACCAATCAAGAGAGCTAAGAACATGCCAGTGATGGGGAGGAGAAGTGTGGGGCATCAGCAGATCAGATGGATGGATGTGGTGAGGAGGGATATGGGTGAGGTGGGACTAGGGGAAGCAGATGCAAGGAATAGAAATAAATAGAGAAAGTTAACTCGAGCAGCCGACCCCGCTATACAGTGGGATTAATAAGGTCGACAGAAGAAGATTTTAGTTCTTGCAGTGACGCGAAAGGGAACACTTCATTTCTAACGTTTTTTTTTTAAATACGTTACTGCCTTTTATCACATTTAGAAATTTATTAACTACAAAGACAGAAAACCGTATGACCAACGTCAGGCTGACTTCAAGTATTGGGTCTCTTATTTTGTTGACGCTGATATGAGTGGGCAAGGCTATAAGTGTGAGGTAAAATCAGTATAGATATGTGTACAAGAATGCATGTTCCCCCTTCTCTGTTATCAAATGCACCAAAAGGTTATTATCAATGAAAATGCATTTGTTAAGTCAAATAAAAAACAGAAAAAAATCTCTAGCATTTAGATTTACTTCAAAGCAGATTTAACCAGGTAACAAAAATTGTGAGAAATTCTCCTCACAATTTTTTCTGATGTTTTTCTTGTGTTCACATATTTCCATGCAATCTATCTCTTACTGTAGAGTTATTAGTATCGTCTGTCTCATGAGAAATTATTGATTTGATTTTTCGTTGTAAATTGTCGTCTGCCAGGTAATCGACAGACAAGAACTATGTTACTGTATTTGTATCTGTATTCATGTGAAATTCCAAATATATTCGCATGCTTATGGATTTTGTAGAAATATGTACGTCTCTATTGCATGTTATGATGAGGGTGAAAGAACCACTGTTTTAGTTATAATGATTAATTTTTATACATGAAATAACTCTTAGTGAATGTGTTGCACCACGTATAGTAATAGTTGAAGGTGTTACAGTAATAGATCTTGTTTGTATCTCTCGCCAGAGAAGCCATTAATTGAGGCCAAGAGATAGGGTAGTTGTTCGCCATTCTGATCGCCCCTCTGCACACCCCTCTATAAGTGTGTATGCTATGTGCGTGCACTGTGTGGGTGTGACGTCGCCCAAAATTATATTGTCACACACCACCAAGTAATTCACTACATTTAACCAATAAGTTGAAATTGCGCAATGTTATGTTTGGAATTTATTTTTGATAACGAACTTGAGAATTATCTTAAAGTTTTTTGTGTTAATGTAAACTTTGTAAGTCAGTTCCGTATTTGCCCAAATAAAACTCGAATGCAGGACGGAACGTTCTACTTCTTGGCTCAACTTTTGAGTAGACCTGATATCTATAGCCTCCTCGCACTAACCTGGCGGAGAAGCCCCGCCCATCACTGTAACTGCATGGATTGCAGGGTTCGTCAGTATTGTATCTATTTCGAATTTAATCAATAACAAGCATACAAAATATAGCATATCATTACAAAATCTTTATGTAATATATAAATTCCTATTCTTTCTGCATAGTTGCTGTCACTGAAACACTTGTCATTGTATAAAAAAACGAAGAAAAAAAACGAGTGCAACTTTATGCAAAGAAAGGGGAGGCGTGCTGGTTAATGGAACAGCTATTGTTTTGGCGGGATATGGAATCTTACACTTGTCACCTCATCAGCTGATTTCATTGGCGTCAACAAATTTCTGATATTTTTCAACCCATGTGAAAGTATATATTTACCTGTTTAATTTCCTACGTAATCTAACAAAAAGTAAATGTGTCTTTTTATATTTATATTCGTAATGAGCGATCGGAGGAGGAAGATCAGGTAAGCATTACCCATATATAGGTCTATTAATAATTTTCCCCAGCTCTCCAGTTCCAATCAAGTTGTTAAAGGCCACGCGTGTCCGTAGATGGTTGGTTAGGAATGGAAGGTTTGATCCAGTTCAGCAAAGTGAAGTAAACTTTCAGAAAAGTGTTAGATATCTCCTAACAAATAAAGTGAAAAAAAAAAACTGGTCTAAAACGAGGCATTTTCTTCCATCCGTTTTGTTTTATTTATTTTTTGTATTTTATTTTTATCTTATTTTTTTGTTTTTGTTTATCCAGTAGCAATATTGGGTACCAGTATAGGATTTTATCACAGAGCTGAACTAGAGTTACTAGAGTGCTTATTCCATATGTAGTCAAACTCAGAAATCATCGCAAGAATTTAGAATACTTGGAGATAGTTGCGGTTCACAGATCGGTTAGGCTATTTACTAAAATTCCTTGGTTAAGTGGTTGAATCTGGTGGAGCCGATTGGTAACCTCGTATGGGTCTAGCTACAATAATTGTATAAAACAAAAAATTATATCTCTTCTTTATTTACACTTTGTTTTATGCGACTATACATTTAAGCAATTATATTATGAGGTTTGTTTATGAATTTATGCAGTTGTTTTGTAAATGAAGCCGTAAGCTATAGGCCTATATGTGGTTAATTGCCTTCGTTTGCTAACATTCACTTTTAAATTATAACTTTAACGTTATGTCATTTCAATACACGTTTCTTGGCATGTAGGAAAGATACATACATATGATTTTTCGACATATATTTCCCGATTCAGTATTATTTTTCAATAAATACATTAAAATCTATATAGCTTTTATATTTCCCCTTCAATTAGCTCGAAAGTAGCATAAAATTTACGTAGTCCTATAGCAAATTAATTTTAGATCACCTTAAACCAAAGAGTATCACTTTTACAATTAAACCCAAACATAAATTCAAATACAAATTAAAGATTAGTTAATCAGTAAAAATAATTATTTGTGTTGTCGCCAAAACCATGGCTGTTCCATTAACCAGCACGCCTCCCCTTTCTTTGCATACAGTTGCACTCGTTTTTTTTTTCTTCGTTTGTTTTTATACAATGACAAGTATTTCGGTGACAGCAACTATGCAGAAAGAATAGAAATGTATATATTACATCAAGATTTTCGTAATGATATGCTATATTTTGTATACTTGTTAATGATTAAATTCGAAATAGATACAATACTGGCGAATCCTGCAAGCTATGCAGTTACAATGGTGGGCGGGGCTTCTCCGCCAGGTTAGTGCGAGGAGACTATAGTGTTGTGCAGTGATGTATGTGTGTGCGTGGATTTAGAAAGGGTGCCTGCCCTTAACCTTTGAACCTTGTTGTAACTTGGTTCATTTGAGTGCCTTTGAGTTATAATTCCCTTTTGAGTAATTCATTTCATTTGCCTCTTATGTAATTACTCTTTGATATTGTAAAGTCCCCACTCAATGCTTCTCTGTGGAGAACATCCTGTTTTCTATGGTGCCTTTCCCACCTAAGGTCGAGCGGAATATATATTTATCATCACAATTGTAAACTGTGTATATGTTGTCCTTCCAAGCAATCATGTATTATGTACAAGTAACAAGTTATTTATTTCATATGTCAGACATTGTTTATCATTATGTTCTCTGTAAGAACCTGTCCTGTTTTTAAGGAACTAGTTTGACCTCAGGTCACCTGTAAATCTTTGTACCAGTGGCCTCTGCGAACTACGCAGACATCCGTATCCCGCTTTATAAGCAGCTAACTTTCATCAATAAATCAGCAGTACTTGTGTTCCTGCTCATTATTTCGCACCTCTCTCACAGTGGTGACTCCCGGAGTGGTTTCTGGAAGCCATTAACAGACCCAAACGGTGACTAAGTCTTGGCCCAATGAACCTAATCCACGACCCTAACGGACTAACTATGATGCTCTAACAAAGCGTTCAGGCATTAACCGACCCTCATTGGCAGGTCGCCAACGTCATTAGCGGACCCACACAGCACGCTCCCCCAGTGTGTATTGGCGTGAGTGTTCCCACACATTCCAAGTGAGAGTGTGAAGAGAGCATGGAGGAGACATTCCCAACCATGTACAAATTACCGTGAACCTCTTGGAGGCAGACACCTCCCTCTCGCAACCCTCTCCTGCGCGCACCTCCACACCGGCACCGCCGCCCCCATGCGATGGCCCCCTGACGGACCAATCAAAGATGGCCTTTAACATAAGGCTGCCGCCATTCACCAGGAAGAACGCAGCGTCTTGGTACTACAGGGTCGAGGGGCAATTCAGAATAGCAGGCCTAACTGACGAGGTGTTGAAGGCAGACATCGCCATTAACACCCTCCCGAAGGAGATTTATAAGAAGATTGCCCCATGGTTGATGACGACGTTGGTCCCTGCCACCTTCCAAGAACTGAAATCCACTCTTGTCAAGACCTGCTCCCTGCCGGTCTCCGAGAGAGCTGCCTGCGCCCTAGACCTCACCCTCAACCCCCGCCAGGAGGGAAACCTCTTGGAAGTGTGGCACGCCCTCCAGGACCTCCTCCTCCTCCCTGAGACTGACAGCAATAGCAGGTGCAAGGAAATCAGTCTGTCGAGGGAGATCTTCCTGCAGCAGCTACTGCCAGAGGTCCGTGGGCAGATCACAGAGGCAGCTGACAGACTCCATGAAGGCGGCCAAGCGGGCGACCATGCCCGCACACTCCACCAACTGCCTCCTGCCGGAGGACCTCACCACGGAGCCCGTCAACTCCATTGAGCAGAAAAGGTCGTCCCACCAGCAGAAGAGGGAAGGGGCTGGGCTATGCTACTTCCATCGGAGGTTTGGGAAGAGCCGCCCAGAGGTGCAAAGCCCCCTGCCCTTTCTTCCTTTCAAAAAAAGACAGAGGCGGCTGCCAACCCTAAAGGCTGCCGTGTCTACAAAAATAAATGCTTGAGTGCCAAACATGGAAGGAAATGCTACAAGAAATAAAAAAAAATATATATCTTTTCTTGTAGCATTTCCTTCTATGTTTGGCAACCATGCTTTTATTTTTGCAGACATGACTGATTGTAAGAAAATCCTGGTGCGCCTCCAAAAATTACTTTGTACTTTTTAGTGCACTTTAATAAAGGCGTTTAAAAAAATTTGTATATATTTTTTATTCACCTACAAGTAAACGTGTCTGTCAGCTGTAAGAAACCAAAATCCAAGAGATGATGACCTTACTGGTATTATTTTAATTACTAAAGAATTTCATGGGAGTGTCAAAAATAATGCGTGGATGGGCTTGACAGGAAAAGATACAGTTCTATAAAAATTCATTACAATCAGGCAAAGGGAAGTTAGTTTTTCGAAAAGGATGAATAACAAGGAGGAAAAAGTGGGATATGCCCAAAATTGTCACAATTTATGTTCTATTCTAATTGGTATATTTTTGGGTATATCATTTACCATGAACATATCATTGTAACTTTATGGTCATTTGAAAATTTATTCTTCTCTGGACACTTAATGAACACGTGTATTGCATCAGCTATAAATTTTCTTGAGTATTTATAGCTTGATGTACTCCCAGTACTCAATATGATTCAGATAACAGCATTAACTTACTGATAAACAAAATTTATTAAATTATTTTCTTGATAAAGTATTTTTCTCTATTGTTCTTTTCTCTGTTTTGTTTTATTTTTATTTTAACAAAAATTTAGTTTTTAAATTTGAATGTCATCCATCAGACAGCTGTATATTGGAACACGGTGTCTGGTAAGTTAAATTTACTATGCTTCTCGTGATCATGTGCCCAAAGACACAGACACAGTTTCCACACAGGTTGATGATCAGGAAATTAGAACAATATACGGTATTCATGTTTTTGTTCCAAAGAAAGCAAATTAACTCTTTTCTGCAAGCTGGTCAAACTTTTTTTGTGCAATTTTAGATTTCTAGGAGAGCTCATTTCAGGAGCTTCCAATAAAGTGACCTATAAGAGACCAAGAAATTGTTTTATGATTTAGTAAAAAACCTCAGATGAGATGTGAGTTAGTTCTCTAAACTGAATTTCCTACTTGTAATTAGGTTTTAACAAAAGGAAATCACATAATTTTTTTCTACATTTTTATTGAACTAAAATATCCACTACATCTAATACATGTATTTTGAGCTAAGAAAGCTGTTTTATTTTCAAAATTAAACAAAACGAAGCATTGATGGCATACATGTAAGCCTTAAATTTGTACAAATAAAATGTGCAAAAACTTAAATAAAAAACTTTTTATCAAGGCATTAGTAGAAACCTGAAAAAATTCAGAGATAATGCAGACATACTGTACATGATTCCGAGTGAAATTTGAACACATTTTCTAATGTAAAAGGCATAATGAAAACAAAATTGTAAAAATAAATGGTCTCTAAATCAAACAATACATAAAATCAACAGTAAAATAATCATTCAAGTGCTTAAATTGCTATCATGCATTGTTTACCTAATTTCTCATTTCTTTTCTCTTTGCCACCCTTCATTTGTAATTCATTATACATACTTCCTAGCTGGCTAAGAATAATACAATGTGAACTTTTAGCTTCTGGTGTGTCTCCATCAATCTGATTATGATTAGGAACTCTTCCTATTTCAAAACAACTAAATCATTAGATTTATGAACACAAATTCCATTATTTTAGCAAGTAGCTTTATTTGATTCTTTCTTGAAAGGGTTTCATTGGCTACAAAAATAAGTTTACACATACCTCGGAGTTTATTAATTATTTTTAGTGTGTCTTTATTGTAAATACTGATGGCAATATCTAAGTAATTTTACAATTACAACATATTGTACCTATATCAAGAACGTACCTGTACATTTATCTAGCATTTTCTTCTTCAAAATTTCGTAACAGTTCAACAGGAATGTTTTTTGTCATAGATTGTTTTGCACTAAAAGAACAAGTAAATACAAACTGCTTATATATTTATTCTTATAACCTGTATTACAACAGAAATCCATTATTTCAGCAACATTGCTGATATGGCAATGTGGTCAAAGCGTCCTAATATGCATTAAAACCAATGGTCTGGCATTTAGTTCCCATGTCATATACTGTATTAAAAAACCACCTAAAAAAAGACTTCCTTAGCTTGAAGTATACTATACTGTATCTCTATTTTGGTAATGAAATTACTGTAGGTTTAGGAATTTAAAGTTATTTTTGCAGTGACTTACATCAACAACAGAGAATTTTTTAAATTTTCAGAATGTATACAGCATCTCTAATGTGTCCTAAACTCAGACCAAAACCACTGTTATATATTCTATAATACAGTAATAATGGTTTAAAATTTAATGTCATGTTCCCTGGTAAATATAAGATCAAGCAAATTATATACTCTACTAATTAATAATAAATACCTGTATACATATTTGATTATTATGACAGTCTAAAAGTACTTGGACACTCGCATGCAATATGGAAATTAAAATGTGACTGATGTGAACAAAATGCAGTCAAATTGCTAAGTACTGTGTAACAGCAATGAGATGAAAGAAAAATTAACAATGATACAGTGCCTACAGAACTTAACAATGGAAATACAGTACTGTGCACTCTTCCTCTCTCTTAGAAAAATGTTCTTGTAAGTTGTGTACAGTCCTAAGATGTTGTGAAATAAAGAAACCACACAAAATGTAATGAACTTTTCACTGAAGTCTTTATGATGTGCATGTTAAAGCTTTATGTGTGTTTCTTTTGCTGTCGGTAGAAATTCAATCAGCCACACAAAATACATTTTAAATGTTGCATCACAGCCATCATGCTGGAGAATGAGTCATAAGATGTGCCATATAATAACAGTGTGAAAAGGGGTGTCTAGTTCTCAGACATGATAATGTTACAGTTCGTACACTACTTCTGTGTCATTCTTTTAGTATTAATGACAGACATAACTGCAGTGTGGGTTAATTTGCTTAAATTTGTTTTCAACTTCATCATTCCCCAAGTCTCCTACGTTTTCATTGCTACAGAACTTAGGATGCAGCATAAATGTTCAGGAGAATTTGTCTAATGGCAAACAATCTGGCTAAGCTACCTGCATTTTTGTTTCCTTTAATGAACATGCCAACTGGGATTCAGAATTACTCAAAATTTACACGTTTAATATAATTTGGGGTTTTATATGCATACATAAAATTCACATACATTGGCAAAGTCATAGCTGAAATCTTATCAACTCATGGAATTACTGTTATTTTCTTATTCTAGCTGCAGCACACTGTTCATCCTGTGAAAATGGACAGGTAAAACTATAGCCTTTTTAGATTTCTCTTGTTCATCTCCTATATTTTCAATTCTGATTCTCATGTCTGGACTTACATCTACACGCTGTGTTGTTGTAAATAAACTTTATAGGAAAGTACATGTATATTACATGTTAGTGTCATAATTCTGTTTCTTTATCATCATAAGTTATTGTATTAAATCTTAACATAAAAATCTCTGCATTGTATACATCAGTAAGATAGTTAAGAAATGCATAATTTCTCCAGTTTCTTCAAACCTCTTGGGCTGGAAGAGGTTTTGGCACCCTACCTTAAGTAAAGATGGATTTTTGAAAAGTTAAAGAATGACAAAGTTTTTAAGCAATCTGCATTTTTCCTAGGTATACAAACCAGTCTTTCATATATGTATGGAGAATCCTGCAGCACATGTGCTGGACCAGCTGTGATCTGGATAACAAAGAAGGTAACGTTGGTGAAGGGGGGGGGGAGGTTACCCGCACTCTCCAACCACACCAACCATTTTCCTTAGCCAGTGATGGTGCAGCAATGCTACAAAAATGTAGCCGGGTGGCTGAGGCTGGTAAAACCTATATGAAAGGATACGATTTGTTTACCTAGGGAAAATCCAAATTACTTTAAAAATTTGCCATTTGTTCCACCAGAGATTCAATACCATGCCTTTCATACATTATAAGGAGATTCACTCCTTAGGTGCGGGGTAGTTCCTATAAGCAAAGATGAGAACTTGCTACTTCTGTCCGTGTTAGGAAAAGTTGTGGGACTGCGAGTAATAAAAGGGAGATTCCCCATGTTAAGTTATGTACATCTTAGTTTAACCAGACTACTGAGCTGATTAACAGCTCTCCTAGGGCTGGCCCGAAGGATTAGATTTATTTTTACGTGGCTAAGAACCAATTGGTTACCTAGCAAAGGGACGTACAGCTTATTGTGGAATCCGAACCACATTATAGCGAGAAATGAATTTCTATCACCAGAAACAAATTTCTCTTGTTCTTCACTGGCCGGTCGGAGATTCGAACTCGCGACCATCAGAGTGGTGGCTGAGAACAGAACCCGCTCACCCAGCGAAGAACATGGCTAAGGATAAAACTTCATAAGAACAAAGTTCAGATAATTTCAGGCTTCCCCTTAGAGACAGTCTCATCAGTTGGTAGTTTTCCTGCACTATTGTATATTGATGGGTTAGAGGAAAAAACTCTGCTCCCCTTCCCCTTCTTACAGAAAGAGAAGCAGAAGGTAACATATTCTAAATCAATAGAACTAGCACTCGTAGTGCACTTACCTCAAATTCATTCAGGTCCAGCTTGTACCTCAGCGTGAATGCTTTCAATTCGGAAGAAAGAAAGGTAAGGGAAAGGGGATATACAAAAAGCCTCATTCAACCCTTATATGAAACATGCAGCCTCAGTACTCAAACGAAAATGCTGGGTGCCCAGCCTGGAACTCAGTAATTACATCACTTGCTGTGCAGCCACAACAGGTTCCAAGGAGCAGGCACCAAGGGACCTGTGGGCAACATTCCTCAGGCAGAATAAGATGAAGGTAGTCAGAGACTACCTTCATACACTCGCCCTCATCACCTGTTGTACCAAGTTCTTCCAATAGGTGAAGGAAGGTCAAACCCCTAATCTCACAAGCTCCTGAACAGGTCATTAGATTGAGCTCCTCAAGAACAGAATTGTATGCGCATGTTATGACCTTACAGAACCAGGAGATAGTGTTCCTCAACACCACCTTCTTAAAATGGCCAGTGCTAACAAGAAGACATCTACACCCCATCTAAGGGATTTTGTTCTCTTCAAGTAACAGTTAAGGGTGCAGACTGGGCACAGCAACATATCATGCAGATCTCCACATACAAGTCCTGGAGGGAGTTAACCAAAATAACACTCAGATCTAAAGCAAGGATTCTTCATTTTAGCCACAAACTTCAGAAAAAATGATGAGGGGGATTTCTACCCTTCCTTGTGCTGAATTAGCTATGATAAGATACGCAATTCACAGACTCTCAAATGAAGACCTTTTCCAAGCTGAGATCACTATCCAAAGATTGGGACATACAACAATAAGGGGAAACCATGACACTTCAAAGCGCTAGGGTGATGTCCCACTGAGGAGGCCGCACCTCTGCTGGAGGCCAAGATTGTTTGAATTTCCTATTATGCATGGATAATTCCGTCAAGGCGGATAGATATGCTCCCTTCATGCTGAAGACCTGAAAAAGCACTGCACGGTAACCCCTAACAGGTGAAACCTAAAGACCCCTGTCCTGGCAAAAAAAGAAAAAAGACAAAAGTCTACTATTCATTGAAAAGAGGTATCAACTGGAGAGAAACCCCCTTCTACAACACCAATCACAAAAGATGGCCCACTTTCCATCATAAACACTTGCAGAGGATCGGTGGAGGTACCCTGGCATTTCATTTGCTGTGCTACAAAGAAAGCCTCTCTCTCACAGGGGAAAGATGTATACATCAATGTTGTCCCACCAGTGTTGGAATGCATCTTACAGGGCTAACCACAGATAACCAGGGAGCAAAAGAGGGACATTTTCTGTTCAGCCTGGTCACAAATAGGTTGATTACCAGTGAGCCCCACATATCGCACAGTTTCTCTGCTACCACTGAGTGTAGTGACCATGCTGTGCCTACTACTTGCTCCTGATGACTCAGTTGATCCACCAGAATGTTCTTGTTTCTGGGAATATACCTGGCTTGACTATTTATTCCTTACAGAGATGGCCATTTGTGGATTTGTCCAGCTAGTTGGCCCAGGGAAGGGGACACTGTCTTGCCCCTAGCCTGTTGATGTAGGCCACTACAGTGGTGTAGTCACACATCACTACAACCAAGTGGCCCTGCAACTGATGGAGGAAAGCTTGTATCTTTAAGAGATTGATGTATTAATGTTAAAGGTCAGGGGTTCACATCCCTGAAACAAACTCTCTCCACTCAAGTGTGCACCCTGGCCCCTCCTCAAAACATCCGAGAACAGAAAATGTTTGGTGGGGTAATACTCAGAGGTACCCCGTGGAGGAGGATGAAGTCAGAAAACCACAATGCCAGATCTTCCCCAACTTCCTCATTCAGAGGAACTAGAAACTATTATGGTTTATTGGGAAAAGTATAGTGACATTTTAACTACCACTGAATAGACTGGAGATGGCTCCATCCCTGAGGAACAAGCTTTTCCAAGGATGAGAGATGACCAGGATCACTTGCCACTGTCGAGCCTTTTGTCTGTCTTCTGCTAGGAAGCCGGCAGCTACTACCCTGAAGTTGTCCAGATGGGAGGCTGTCAGGAAAGCTTTCACTGGCCCAGTGTCTAGAATCATCTCTAGGTATTTCATCTGTTACCTTATACTTAGCATAAGATCAGATTTCGCCAATTTATCACTATCTCCAGATCATAGGAAAAGAACAGATGATGTTCTCTATCATAAAGAAGCTGCTTCTTCGAAGAGGTGAAAATCAGTTCAATTGTCCAGGAATCTCAACAAATGGATGACCTTCAACTGCACCCGTCTGAGACCAGTGCAAACACCCTCCTAAACACCTAGGGTGCCATTACTAAACTGGAGCAAAGGCCCTTGAACTGGAACACCTTCCTGATGCAAGCAAAGTGGGGAAACTTTTGAGTGCTGATGGACTCTGATATGAAAGTAAGCATCTCCAAGGTTGGGTGAGATCATGAAGTCTCCCTCTCTGACAGAATCTTACAACAAACACGCTGTCTCCATTGTGAACAAAGTCTGACAAATATAGCTATTCTGTGTTGAGAAGTCTATGACTAGCCTCCATCCTCCTGTTACTGTGGTGGTGTTTGCAAAGTGGGTTTGAATGATGAAATTTGAGTTTTTTCCATTTTCTTTGTATGTATGTTTTTCTTTATAAGTGCTTGTGGGGTTTAAGTTCATCTCGTTTTTTCTTTTTTCATTTGCAGTTTGCTTGAGAGTGTTAAGGTAGAGTGAGTGGCTCCCCTTCACTTGATCTGTGTTAGGTTTCATCTGGTTAGGATCCTTTCCCTATCAGAAGCAACATCAGGAATAGATATCTACCGACAGGAACTATGGTGGAAATAAAAGTCTGTATTGGCAACTGACAAATCAGTCAAACAGCTGGTGAGACCAAATCCATTTTCATGTTCCATTCCAAGTTGTACATAGTAGTTACTTAAGATAGTGTCCGTCCCGAATGGGATAGGGATCAGACAAGAGTGAAGTGCTTTTGTGTAGAAAAGACTGCATTAAGAGATTCTAAAGTAATTTCTGCCCTCAGCTTGGATGTCATAGATTAAATAAACTCCGTTGTGATCCCCAAATTATTTGTTGACTTTTCATGAGTGTCTTTGATTATTCTGAGATGAACTGCTGAGAAAGATAAGGAACTATTTTGGGACGTGCTAGAGTTGGAGATTTGTTGATAATATTTTGATTATTGGAAGTATTAAGTTAGGCTAAGATAAGTATAGAAAGATTTTTTGAAAAACTGTAGTTGTAAGAAGGAAATAGGATAATTGATAAAATGTGGTAAATATATAAATAATATTAGGATAAGGTTCTGTTTGAAGGTCTTTGGACAACTGTAATATTAAGGTTATTATATTATGAATAGGTAATATATGTGAATTTTCTTATCAACCTCTAAATTTGTTCTTTGACACCTCATCTCCAATAGTGTATTGAAAAAAGCCCCTACATTACCTTCTCCAGCAAGAAAAAGTAACAGGAAACCCTTCTGCAGATGATAGAAAAGTAACAGGAAACCGTAAGGAACTATATCAATTAGCCCCTTCTGCAGATGATAAAAAAATTCATTTGCTCAAATGAATTTGCATTTATCTGATAAAGCCATTTCTCTTCTGAGTGCATCAGCTTCTAATTCTGTCCCCAAACTGTTATTTCTTGTTAGCATATGCATGCTGTATTCCTATTATTCATTCATTATTGGATTATTGAACCACTGCTAAAATGGTTAGTGCCCATACCAAAAGGTTTAATTATTAAATATCTCAGCTCAAAACATTTAATGCATAATATACCTTCATTGCCATCACAATGTGTATATACATTAACGTTGCCAGCATTCCAAAAGTGAAAAATATTGACATTTTTATATCAAAAGATGTGTATCAGCACAAAAAAATGACAATATCCATAAATGAAAACAACTGTTAAATTTCACTACCTAATCATAACTGTCAATATTTTTCATAAAAATAGAAAAATAGGGCAGTCAAATGAAGCAACAGATTTTTGTTGAGTTCCAGTCAGCTTCTGTGGAAACGCAATTAGAACCACATCAGTATCTAGAGGAATATCATCTCAATGGACATGTCATATATTTAAAAATAGTAGAAGTGAACGATCACACAGGCATTCAAATCATTTATCACTGGTCACCACACGAAGTGACTAAGCTCCCTCTAGAGCGCAAAAAAGTATCAGGATCACGAAGAATCCTCTATAACCAAGACAAAGAATGCCTGGAAGGATTCCTTGAGGTCATGGAGGACAAAGGTCTCTAGTGTACAGACCATCTCAGTATGAATCGAGGAGCTCTTCACATTTATCATCAAAGTCTTGGTTAATCAAATCTCATGGTTATTAAAGAAGAAAGGGGCCTACCTCTAACTCTCTCCAAGATGATAAAATTCCACAGTAGATATCAGAACACTGAAAGCCAATTGACAGTCAATTATATGTGATTTAGAAAAGTAATAAAGAATATTTTCAATGAAACAGTATATCTCCATCGCATCACATAATTCCTATTCAAGAAATTTGGCAAAATTCATGAAATATAGGGATCATGCATACAGCCACACCAAAACAGGCATTAATATTTAATAGAAAATTAGTTCAGGATTAACTTGTGATATCAAATGTACTTGGAAAACACTCAGAATATGATGTAATTAGTGGTATCCATAACAGAGTATGGACAACTCAGGCTGACTTCCTTACATCAATTAATGTAATGGCCATAGTGGCGACAAACTACTAGCAAAATAATAATATACACTTTTTAATTTATCAAATGCACAGCATATATTTAAATTTATATAGCTTCATGTAATTAGTGACTATTCAGTTACAAAACAATAGATTTTGGCATAAAAGTGTCTGAGATTACACATAATTATGTTAATTTTAAAGTTAACGTGAAACTTACCATTGCTTGGGATGCATTAATGAATTGCAACTTCATAATTAACAGTGACCTAAATAATTTACATGTAATCAAATTTATAGTTTTTGGAAATACTAAATACTCATAAATGAAATGCCAAAAATATTACTAGGAACAAATACACAAGCATTTCAGGACATTTATTCAAAAACAGTTGCATGTGCTTTTACATACTTTTTATACTCAATTAAATAATCCACTTTTTACAATATTTTATACTACATTGTTATTGCTTTCATGCAATATTCTAATTATGATCAATAATGTTACAAGTAATAAAAGCAACAACATTACTGTAATGAATATTGGTTATCTTGAGATATTTTAAAAGTGACATGGTATCAGCACCATTGCATACATTTATTTAAGAAAGTAACCTTCTAATTTACTTTTCGAACCTTCCAATGTGCTCCACTCAGAGCTGTCATTGTTACTCAGTTACAGTGATGCTCAGATTCATGGCTATGCTTGCATGCACCACAGAGACTGATAGTAATGGTCAAAATTGCTGGCTGTTACTACAGTATTACATATTACTCTCTTAAAATGACTGTGATGATACTGATACCTTGATACAGTTAAAATATTTTAAGACATATTCAATATTTATTGCAGTAACATTATTCATTTTATCAATCATGACATTACTTATCATATATCATTATTAGAACGATACAACATTTAATTACCGTTTACCATATACTGCGATGTGCACATCCAGCTGGATGTGCATTTACTTACTCTTTACACTTGATTATATACAGTAATCTATTTTACCAAATTATATGGTTTACTGTAATTAAGTGTTGTAGCATCCTTATTATGGTACATGTTATAATAGATAAAATGAATTATGTTACTATAATAAATATTGATTATGTCTTAAAATATTTTAAACATAACAAGGTAGCAGTATCATCACAGTCATTTTAAGAGAGAGTGTAATAGTAACAGACAGCAGTTTGACCACTTATTACTGTCAATCTCTGTTTGTGGTGCATGCAAACAAAACCATGATTCAGGGCATCACTGTAATTCAGTGATAATGACAGCGCTGAGTGGAGCACATTAGAAGGTTCTTTAATAAATGTCCAGAAACGTTTGTTTATCTGTTTGTGTTTATTTTTTTGTGTGTGAAATTTAATTTGGGAGTATTGTTTTTACCAATACTGAAAATTTGTACACAGATTATTTGGGTTGTTATTAATAATGAAAACTTAATTCAGTAATGTACCTCAAGTATAGAGCTTTGCTATGGTAAGAAGAAAATAATTCTGTTGTAAATCTTAAACATTTCTATGCCAAAGTCTATTGTTTCTTTATTGAATTGTCACTAACCTCATTAAACTATGTACTGTAAATGCAAATAGTGTATATGCTGTGACTTGACATCACTGTACCTGTAAAAGTGTAATTTTTTTTATTTTGTTAGTTAATGTGACTAGTATTAGCATTACTGTACATTACATGATGTAAAGAATACTGCTAAGGATTCTGTATGGTCCAAAGGGAAGGGAGACAATAAGGGTTACTGCACTGAGTGACATCAATCCTGGTGATGGCCCCAATGTAACCTTTATGCTAAATTCCATCATAAAAAAAATAACAGTATAATTTTGAAACAGCTTGCACTTAAATAATTAAAATTTGCCATACCTACCATTTCATCTCATAACAACTACGCTCCAGGTCAAGAAAAGATCCTTTAAAAAGATTAAATATTTAGCGCCTTTGCTTAAGCTTTCTTTTCAATTTTATAATAAAATTTAGAGTAAAAACCTCTTTCCAAGAGAATAGTAATATGCAGTCATTAATAAAAATGACAAAATTAGGTAAAGATCAGCCAAAATCTCATAAGTTGTCTATGTAAAGTGAAGGAAACAATTAACCTCAAGATAAACAATATAATCACCTCCCCCGCAATGTGGATCACACAAGAACAGAGCTACACCTCACTCATTATATTGCTTAGAAGACAATACTGTACAGTATTTGTAGAGAATCTGAATGTAGACAAGTAAGTACTGTACAGTATTGCCATTATTCACTGGCATTCAAAAGGCAAATGATACTACTTACAGACAAGAGTTTAGAAAAACTACATAATAGTAATCAATAACACCTGCAAATGGACAAAAATATATCTCAGAGTCCAAATTCCAAGTAGTAGTATACTATAACAACAATAGTTGGAAAATGGTATCCCACAAGGAGGAGCTTTAAATAACTTACACCTTAATCCTCATAGCAATCAATGGTGTGATGAATCAGTTTTATTATAAAAATAATTCATATAAGAATGGCATTGGTTTATTTTATTCTGACTCAAACCTATAACATGCCCAGTTCATTCTTAACATTTCCCTATTGCAGATAGATACCTAGGCCTCTTTATAAGAGGTACGAAATAATGAGCAGGAGAATGAGTACTGCTAGTTTATTCAGAACGCAGGCCGCTTATAAAGTGGCGTGCGGACGTCACACAGAGGAATATGATAGGATTCAGGTGACCTGAGGTCAATTACTCTCGGTATTAATTATAACGGAAAAATACAAGTAACACATCGGGAAACTCCTTCAGCAGCTGGGTGTATTGGTGTGGGGCGATGGAGCAGATGGTGGGCGCGCTGCAGCCCGTCGCCAGGGGGAGGGACTGGCAGGAGTCGGTGTCCAATAGATATTTGCGCCCGATGTCGACTGCCAGCCCAAAGTGGGCGAGGAAATCCGCGCCCAGGAGTGGGATCCTCACATCCGCGACATTGAAGTTCCACGTGTACCTCCGGCCGAGGATGGAGATCAACAGGAGCCTGGTGCCGTAGGAGAGGATGGGGGACCCATTGGCGGCCATCAGGAAGGCAGCTGGGTCCGGCGGGTGTTTGCGATCCTCTCTGGATGGCGGGAACACTGACCAAACAGCCCCAGTGTCGACCAACATCATCCTGCCGGAGATGGTGTTGTGGACGTAGAAGCCTAAGGGTTTTGGGCTCCTGGGTTCCTCTGCTGCCATGGCAGCCTGTTCTGTTGGCTGCCACCTCCCCTGTTTTTTGGATGGGTGAAAGAGCCGGTGGTTGTAGCAAGGCCCCGGTGGATGTTTCTTGTGGTGGTATGCTGGCCGCCTCCTGGTGACGGCGCGTATCTCCTCCTCCGTGTTATCCTCCGGCTGGAGGGAGCTGATGGGGTGTGCGGGCGTGGATGCCTGCTTTGCTGCCCTTGTGGAGTCCGTCAACCGCTGCGCCGTCCTGATCAGGTCCTCGAGCGGCATTGTGTAAGGCCAAGGATCTGGGTTTGGACCTCCGGGAGGAGCTGATGGAGGAAGATCTCCCTTGATGGGCTAATCTCCGACTGCCTGCCGCTGCTGTTCGTCTCGGGAAGGGTGAGGAGGTCCTGGATCATGCCCCAAGTTTCCAGGAGGTTCTGGTCATGCCGAGGGTTGTTGACGAGGTCAGGGGCGCGGGCGGCCCTATCGGAGACCGGCAGGAGCAGGTCTTGACGAGAGAGGTTTTCAGATGCTGGTAGGTGACGGGGCGTGCAGCAGACACCCACGGGACAAGTTTCCTGTAGACCTCCTCTGGGAGGGTGTTGATCACGACGTCTGCTTGCAACACCCTGTTGGTAAGACCTGCCAGCCTGAACTGCCCCTCGACCCTGTAGAGCCATGATGATGGGTTGCTGTGCGTGAAGGGCGGCAGCTTTATGGCGAGGGCAGACTTAGTCTGTTCCGTCAGGGCGGGTAGCACGCGGGGAGAGGGTAGCAGCGTGGAGGAGCGTGTGAGCCTTGGCGCGGGGGAGGGCGCGGGCGGGTTGTGCGCGAGGGAGATATCTGAGTCCGCGAAGTTCGCGGTTAACTGTATGTGGGAGGGAATGTCCGCATCCATACTCACTATTGCCCTCTTACTTGGAGTGGGTTACTCGCGTCAATACGCACTTGGGAGAGCGCGCTGTGTGGGTCTGCTAATGACGCTGGTGATCTGCTGATGAGAGTCAGCACGCCCGAACGCTTTGTTAAAAGTGCCGTATTTAGGCCGTTAGGGGTGTGGGGTAGTTCATGGAACCAAGACTAGGTCGCCGTATGAGTCCGGTAATGGCTCCGGGAACCACTCCGGGGTTCACCACTATAAGAGGTGCAAAATAATGAGCAGGAGAACGAGTACTGCTAGTTTATTCAGAATACAGGCCCCTTATAAAGCGTACGGACGTCACGCAGAGGAATACAATAGGATTCAGGTGACCCGAGGTCAATTACTCTCGGTATTAATTATAATGGAAAAATACCAGTAACATAAAAGGTAAGTTAACAAGAATTGACATAACAACATTCTAACACATGTGCAAAGAAAACAGATTCAAATGAATTAGTAATAGATACATATTTACACAGGAAAAATATGGCTAATTTCGCTTGACCCAATCTCGTAGGAGCGTTATCGTAGAAAATGGGCGGTTCACCATACCCGCTTAGCAGGGACTTTACATCTTCAACAGATTTCCAATTTTATGTATAAAAAGCAAATACAGTAGTGTTTTAAATGGATATCAAATGGAAAGAGAATTATATTTAACCAAAAATCAGAAAAAATCAGATACTCATTAACAATTCGTACGTTTAGTCTTTTAAACAGACATGAACTAGAAAATGCACATTACACACAAAAAGCCAAAATTCAAATCATGTTAAACCTGACAGTGATGCTATCCAGTACAAGCTGGGAAGCTGAAAGATCAACCCTGAGGTTACTGTAATTAGAAAGTGTTCTATCTTAGATTATGAAGCCAAATATACAACTCTTACATACAAAAGACACAACATTAAAAAACCTTGCATTAAATTCGTTATGAAAGGCTCAGCATTTGCACTGGAGTCTTTAAGTACTCCCCAAATTTTTCTGAAAAGTTGAAAGCGATGAACTACTTTGCCCCTTTCACCATGACTTAGTAACCTTTCCAAGTGTGAAAAAATTACAGGCACAAAATAAACTAAAAACCATTTCAAAGAGATATGCTTACATATACTCATTCACCATCATTTCCAATTACAGCCAAAAGAATATTTCATGACAGTAAAGTAAATGTAAGCAACACATTTCTTCCAGTAATAGAGCACTTAGGGAGTTGTATGAACAGGGACCGCAGCTCTTAATACAGTGTAAGGGATGTTCAAGTAAAAATGTGCCCATAGTGTGTAAAGCAAGGGTCTTGTACTTGGTAAACCTCATCAAATTTAGCATAGAATCCCACCAGCTGTTCCTGTGAAATGTAGATATTAGTATCCACAGAAATTTAAGTCTAGCTTACCATGAATTATTGAATGAAGTTATCAAGGAGTAGAAGATGAAAAATCCAAAAAATCTTTTCCCCAAGGTAACATAGCCCAGCAAGACTACTGTTCCCAACAAGTACAAACCACGCCACGAGTACATTATATCTTAAAAAAAAAAAAAAAAAGGCAAAGCCAAGTACCCTTCATTAAAAGAGAAGAGACACAGCATACTATGTATACAAACAACAGAAGTAATGAGGGCTCTGATTTTGTGGACTTGCACTATTAAGTGTTCTGCTTTACCATCTGACATGTTACTTGAGGTTCTAAGGATGACTGGCCTTAGCCAACAGAACAAAGTATTCCCTGTAACTTGCTTCCTTCCTTAACCTGTGGAGAGAAATAGACTGGAACTGTTGCCACAGTCAGTATAAATTAGCCCATACTGGACAGAGCAAAGAGTCCTCTCCATTATATAACAGAAGACTAAAATGGGATGGCAAACAGTGTGGTGGTACAGTTCTATTCACTTGTTTTTAGGTCTTTGCTACTAAGTCCGGTGCAAATAGTAGTCCCACCAATGTCCAACCTTTCCAGGCAGTGCATGAATCTTACTAAATTGTCTGGAAGATACAAATGTGAGTAGAAAGACATTCTTCAGTGTGAGATCCAGCAATGATGTCCTTTGGAGTGGTTCATTAGGAGGCTTTGTAAGGCTCTTGAGAAGAAGGGAAAGGTTCCAATTAGGAAATTTAAATGCCTTTTGAGAAAATCACAAATTTTTAATCAATTTGTATTTTTCCTAACATACAAACCTGAGGTCTTTACATTGGGAAATTCTCCTGCACAGCTGGAATGCCGATTATGAAAACATTTGGTGTAATACGATCAAGGTATGGTGGAGTAGTACATAGCGTCACCCTATGGGACCAGTGAGTGGGAGAGTCTCATTTTGCTTGCCCCAAGAATCCCATGACACACAAGTGATCTTCCAGCCCAAGAAAACTGAATGAGGGGTGGCAGAGGGGGGCCATTAATGTAAAGGCCTCAGGTTTGTATGTTAGGAAACATACAAATTGATTAAAAATTTGTGATTTATTCCCATATGAATACAAACCTTCGGCCTTTACATTGGGAAACTTACTAATTGGTGGGAGGAAAAGTAAGCAGTAACCAATTGCAGGTCCGGCTCACTTTCTGACCATTGTTGGAGTATAGGGAGTTGAAAGCCTCTGACTAAGAGGAAAAAATGTTTTCCCAGTAGCCAAACATCCAGGCTTTTGCCATGCTGGGAATAAGATTCCACAACGTGCCAAGAAGAACAGGAGGATTTGAATTTGTTGTAAAAACAAACACTTGGTTAACTCACAGAGGGAAGAATGGTGTCATCTCTATTTCTGAGATTTATTCATTGTATGAAAAGTAAAGGAAAAGAAAGATGTCCTCCTCACCTGTATCTAGACAGATCCATTACCGAAGATTGTTCTCTTCGCTGCTCACCAGGAGCGAAGAAGGAAAAGGAGAAAGGAATAAGACCATTCACCGCAATCACAATCTCTTTCACACCAACACCCAGAATAAATATAATTTACCCACAAGGAGCACTGGCAGGTTAGACAACTTGTTGGGCAGCCACCACTGGACCCAAGGAAAAAGTGTCCAAGGACCTATGAGTGACATTCTTTAGGTAGAAAGAGGTAAAGGTGGTCTGACGATTCCAAATACCAGCCCTCAAAACTCTTTGAACTGATAGATTCCTCCTAAAAGCGATGAAGGGGCTGAGACCCCTGACATCATGAGCTTTAGGTCGTACTGAACTGTCATCTACATTAGAAGAAATAACCTGATAACCTCCCATAGCCAGAAAGAGATGGTATTCTTGGACACTTCCTTCTTTTTCCAGCCAGTACCAACAAAAAGCCTTTGGCACCCAGGTCGGAGGTACTGAGTTCTTTTCAGATAGTAGCATAGTGCCTGAACTAGACATAAGAGCATTTCATTAGGTTCACTGCCAACAAAATCTGCAAGGGATGGAATCGAAAAAGACTAGAAACTGTCATCAGGAACTGATGGATTCTGAGTCTTAGCCACAAATTCTGGGCCAAATTCGAAAGACACTAAACTCCACCCCTTGAGTGTTTCACCTCAAAAGAGAGGTCATGAAGTTCCCCCACTCTTTTGGTTGATGCTAAGGTAAGTAAAAATACCATCTTGAGGGTTAAAGCCCTATCTGAAGAACCCCGTAAACGCTGCTAAGAACCAGCGTCAAATCCCAGTTAGGAGGCTTGAGTTCCCTAGGTGGACAGGATTGCTCAAAACTTCGTAAGAGCATAGAGATCTCCCATGAGGAAGAAAGATCCACTCCCTTCAGACGAAATACTAGTCCTAAGACCAGCCAGTTGTCGAGATATCTGAGAATACAAATCCCTTAAGAGTGAGCCCAAGTCGAAAACAGAGTGAACATCTTTGTGAACATAAAACTCTTTATCATGGAGACAAAAATATTCACTACTGTTGAAGAAAAAAGAAGGACTCCACAATCATGGCAACACTGGAAAAATGCCAACTTGCTGCACCAACACTGGGCTCCATTTTACATAGTGGATGTTGGTGGTTGAAGCTCTACATGATCTTGATGGTTGTGGATGTCTCTGAAAAACCTCTACCTGAGGCCGAGCTGGATAATATACAAGGGTGAAGCTGAAGCACTTCATATGCTGTGAAATGTGAAGAAGTGTGGCTGTTCTAGAGGCTTCTTTCAGGCTAGACAAGCCTAGGGTTGTCCATCAACATATTACTAGGTCCATAAACCACTTAAACTACAGTCAGAGAGAGGAGCTATCAATCATCATCTTGTTCTAGGAAGCTTGGAGTGTGACCAAAAGCGGTTTGATGAGGCTGAATAGTAGTAAAGCATACAGGATGTACCATGGATGAAATATAATATTCATCTTCAGGCTGCCGGTCTAGTTGAGCTGAATAGTAAATGAGAAGTTTCTTGTTCAGTCTTGTCATGAACAGATCTACAGATTCAGTGACCCCTAGGACACCGTACCTACCTGAGAAAAACCTTGTAACTATGCAGACTTCATTTATCTACACCCACACGAAAATGTCTTCTACCAGCTGACTTTGTGTCTCGGACATTGTGCTGGCCTGATTTATCACAGGTGCCAGTGTCATTGAGTTGTCAGCTATAAGACCTACGGCCCTTTTTTCTGCTAGAGAAGAAAATGTTTGGAGGTTTAAGAAGATGGCCTTTAACTAGAGGAAGTTGATGTTCTGCCTTTCCTGTCCTGAACAAACAGATGTGATCCTCAATCATGACTTAACACATCTATATCACCATCATCCAGTTGCCAATTATGACACCAATTGCTTTTCTAAACATGAGCTGAGCAAATACTTGAATGCTCAAGAAGATGGCCTTTAGTTTTATAGAGATAATATGCCTTTCCACTCTCTGACACCCAAGATCCTATCAATTGTTGATCCAGTTTGTGTGTGGCCCAACCTTCAGACTACAAATATGTAGTCTTTTGACTGCGTTCTGCCAATTATGGTTTTATTACTTGCAGAAGAAGTAACCATAACCTGAAGCAGCTGTGTGGAACCAGTTTCCCCAATGACTCAAGGTGCTCAATCAGGGATTACCAGAACTTTGCCTGAGGATTTGGAGTTTGCCAGAACCAGTGAGTCAAGTTTGACAACCTCCAATCATGGGATCTTCAAGCAAACTAGTTCCAATTTCATGTTCGATGATCATAGCTCTTGTTGAAGGTGCTAGGTCCCACCTTCTCCCTCACAATATAGAGTCTGAGGGCTTGACAACTTGAAATAACAGACACAGAATACAGTAAATAAAAAAAAAATTCAAGTTTTTGAAACTTGAATTCATATGAAGTTTTCAAAGACATACATGTGCACCTAGTTTTCACCCTTTCCAAGCCAACCCCAAAGGAAAGCTTGATAGGCAACTAGCCGTCCTCTATTTCTCAGCAAGGTCTCGGAATAATGCCTACAGTAGACAAACACACCACCAAAAATATGGACATCATTCATTACTGAAGCCTAAAAGATAAATAAAACCTGGGAAAACTGACTTATGAATGAAAAATTTTGTAGGCAGAGCTGGGAAAATTAAGACATTATCAGTTTATCCTAAGCTTCCTTTAAAGAAAGGGTACAATTTTATGTTAGAAAATAAAGAAATTGGGGAAATTGTATAAAATGTAACTTTCTTAACCTAGCCTAAATTAGAACCTTTTTAAAGAATGCTTTTGAAGCATACAAGAAACTTGATAAAACTATATAATTTTTGTGTGTTATGTATTTAAGGGAAAAGATGAGAAATCTTGACTTTTTATCCTTTCCATGTTTACCCAAGAAGAATGACTGATGGCAGCTAATCATACTCATATTCTCTCTCTCTCTCTCTCATTGTATTCGGACAATAACAAGAATTGAGGAAAATTTATCTTTACAAACTTCCAACAAATAAAAAATTTTGATTAGCAGAGTTGCGTTTGATTTTATGCTCTCAATTTATCCCATGCAGGTCTTGAAAGTGCTTTCTTAAAAAAATTTGCAACTGTGCTCTGGCAAATAAGCTATGGAAATGAAATAAATTTATATACTATAATCTTCATACGTATTTTACAAGTTAAATCACGCATTTTATAAAGCTCTTTAAGCATAAGGTAAACTACAAACATTATTTTCAGTGTTACTCTTAGCCCCAATTTCTTCTTTTCACAATTCTTATAAGTGTATTTTAAGTATAGTGCAATGATAACACAGGTAATAATTATTTATCTTTTATGATCTTGTTATTTCTGATAACAGTAAATTCAAGGTTTGAAAAATTTTAAAATCCTAATGAGTGAATTTCACATATGTCAAGGGATAACTGTACAAACCCACAATTTAATTACTAAAACACTAATATAAAAAAATGGAAAAATTATTGTTGAAAAAAAATTGCATATCAAATGCTTTTGGTAAATTACACAGACTGCAACAATGCTGTGCTTAAACTAAATTGCAATGTAGTACTGTATACTGCAATCATATTTGTGAGAATGACCTAAACACCCGATAAGACCTAGACTAGAATAGCAATCCTTTGCAAAGTAAACACCTGAGGAATAGTGAACAGAGCTGTTAACTTACTGCAAGTTCACAAAAATAAGGAAAATGACTGAGGTATATCTGAGGATGCAGACGAGGGCTTATATGGTACGACCACCATCATCAGGATACAGAATTAAGCATATATACAGTATAGTTACCAGGATTGTAATATTCATCAAGATGTGATAAGATAATAATAATAATAATAATAATAATAATAATAATAATAATAATAATAATAATAATAATAATACAGTATGTGCTGTACTGCTGTCATTCCCAAAGTCCCATGCACAATGACACTAGAACATTGATCAAAGGAAAGTCCAAGTACATTGGGGGCTTTTCATTTTTTACTCGGACGGATGTTATTGTTCTTTGTTAAGGTTTATTACCTATGTATACCTGAGATCCACCTAACAATTGAATTTTAATGATTTGCACTACCATATGAGGGAAAAAAACATGAGATCCAGAAACTGTCCTATTACCAGTTCTTCCATGTACAGTAATTCCTCAAATGATGCTCAAGTATGAGGTTCATCTTTGCCGGTCAAAAGAGGAACTTCAGTCACATATGAACTGCCTAGAATGTTCAGTTTTGTAAAATTTAGATATAAAGAAGTTTCTGTTAGGATTACTAGCCTGCACAATTCGGGATCTAATTTCACTTTTTGTACAGTTCTGAGTGCAAAAATTAAGCACAGTAATCCCTATAATTTGCTTCTCCAAAATCTACACTTCACATAAATTCACACTTTTCAATCATCTTCAATGTAAATTTCCTTTGGAGTACTACGTACTGTATAAGACTATTCAACATCACTAACAAAGAAAACTGGATCACACATTATTTTTGCTTATCTCAAGCTTATTTTTCCATTCTGCTAAATGAATAAGTGATAATGGATAAAGAAAAATACAGGAGAGAGAAAATTGTTCTGATAACCTCTGCTCAGTCAGGTAAGCAATCTCAGTACTGTATGTATACTGATTAGTGTGATTTTTACAGTATTTCAATAATGTAATACTATTTAATACTTAAACTGTCATTACCACTGTGGTGTAAATCAGGAAATATGATGTTCTCAGTTCATTAGTCCTTAGCATGTCAAGGTTAGAGTAGCAAGCAAGCAATTATAGTTTGTCTGTCATTCTGTTTTCCCACTCCCTAACACTGCTTGCTGTTGCTTTACAATAAGTCTAAGTAAGTGCTGTAATCTTTGATACTGTAGACTGTCATCAATACATACTTTAATGTATATAATAAGTTTAATGAAAATTTCCTAAATTTATCTATAACATGTAAGGTGATATTTGCATAAGCAATCATATGAAATCTGTCTGTCTGTCTGTCTCTCTCTCTCTCTCTCTCTCTGTTTACTTTAAACTTCTTAGTATAACCTATATGAAGTACTAGAAAGAAATGGTAAAAAAAACTATAAACTATGTGCTGAAAACTAACTAGAAGATTGCTATCTTAGCAAGACCAAGTGTTTTGGAGAGTCATCAATCTGGCTGTTGTGTTTTTGGTGGTGTTACAGCATGGCCTAAGATTTCAACTACAGCAGGTGGTAAGGAGAGAAAGAAATTTTTTTTTTAGGTAAACATAATACAATACATGCACAAATATATACTGTACACAGTGCCTGTGAATCACTTGTGTTAATACAATACATCTTGACTGTCAACTTGTATTTTTGGTATTGAGATATGAATCAAAAGTCTCAAATAAAAGATACTGCTTGCTAAAGTCCAATACAGCTGTATTTCAAATAAAAGGCATGTTTCATAGATTTGCACTGCAATACTATATTGCTCTTATTTCTATTGATTCTCTTAGTGCACGTTTGCCTAAACTAAGAAGGGATAGCTAGGACTACAATTTATTTGTATTCTGCAGAAAGCCATACCATCTTGAACCTATTATAGTGAATAAAGAGAAGTTAGTGCACCTGAATGTCCTTTTATCTGAAAGTTACAACAAAATTCCACAAATATCACTGAAGATCTTTTGGAATGTTCTTCCACAGAGCTTGAAATTTTAATTTCAGCATGTGGCATTTAATACAATGAAGAAATCTCCAAGAAACCTCTAAATCATATAACAGTGGATATCTGCAGTTCTATTTGTGACAGATTCTGATAAAATACTATACTTAAGGAAATTCCCTAAGTTCCAAAACATATAATCAGTTAGGTAAACAGTTTATTACTGTAAGACTGTTCATAAAGGTCATACAAGTTGATTAAAATTCAAGTCATTATACAAGTATGCCAACCACACAAAATTTTAAAACCCCTCACAATACTTTCAGTATGTATACGTGGAATTTTACACATATTATAAAAGACCATAAAGGTATAAGAAAACAGATTTTCTGATAAAAAGATGCCCATAGTCATCAATTCTTCACTTGCTAAATGCCATATAAAACACTCTACTATTGATGATGGCAGTTGTTTATAAAAAATAATACTGGCTATAAACATTTTAACAAACACTACTCATGTGACTGGGAACTGCTCTTACATTTATTGAAGCTACCTACTTGAAGTAGCCAAAGGTAACCTCTACTCATCATAATACTGCATGATTCAAGAGCAGAGAAATTCAAGAGAAAAAGGTTTTGATATAGGAATAACCAATTTTTGGTAGCCCATGTCTCCGTAAGACACACCAACCAATCTCAAAGAATTCTCTTATAAGTGGTCTCAGCCACAGTAGTGCTTGTTGGCACAGTGATAGAATATAAAGGACTTAGGACAAGAAGAATCTATCTCTTGTCCAGAGTGATTACCTTGGTTTTCTCTTTACCCTACTTGCACAGATGTGACAACAGCATGTATGATGGCTATGTTTCTCATTGCATGCCAGGTCTCTGCAAGATAAATGTTCACTCCAGGGAAAGTGAGTGTTTGAGGACCCAAGGCAGCTACCAAAAACAGATTTTTCCTACGTCAAAACCTATTTTTTTTTATAGCGTTACCACTGACTGTCCTCAAAGGAGCTTACAAAAGAAATAGACAGGTGACGAAATGGCTTAGCTCCTAATACATGAATCCCAACCACCCAGATAAATATTTGGTGCATTTATCTGGTCCAAAGTATAGTCACAGGTTATCAACCATTTTCTTTATTCTGGATACCCATCAGGGTTTTGCAAAACACAGGATACAACACACGAACCTGTACGGGCAGTCTCCTCAGTTATCGGTGATCCGGTTTTACGGTGCTTGTCTAATGATGACAATAACTGGATTTTCGGCGATAACTGGATTTTCGGCATCGATATCTGCTTATTGGCGCCAATAACCAAAGATTGGCGCTGATACCCATCAAACAGAGGTGCCAATCCCTGCTTATTGGTGCCGATAACTGCTTATCAGTGCTGATATTCGCTTATTGGCGCCAATAAGCGCCAATATTTGTCAATTTTCGGCTATCGAAATGCCGTCGGGAACGGAACCCCTGCCGATAACCGGGGACTGCTTGTATATGGATTATCCTTTGTGGTTCTAAGGTGACTAACCTAATTATGTTGGGTCTTGCTGCAGGATTATTGCACCTTCCCCGGCAATATCTCAGCGTGACCACCACTCTCATGGCAATCATTTCAATAATTTTTGATCCAAGGTAAAGTCACAGGTTAACCGTTTTCTTTATTCTGGATACCCATTAGGGTTTGGTAATAGAGAACAGGAAACATCACACAAACCTATACATGTACTGTATCACCCCTTGTGGTGACTTACCTAATCATGTTGGGTCTGGATGCAGGATCATTGTGCCTTCCCTGGTTCAAGAATACTGCCCCTAATAACCACCCAGTACACTCGGAGATTTTTTTAAACATTCTGGAAGAAAATTAACGATGTACTCACCTTTTGGATGTCATGTGACTTAGGAAAGGAGTGAGAGCCTGCCTTTTTAATTAGGGACGCTGAAATCATTCTCAGTCCACGAAGAGCAAAAGGTTTATTTGTGCTAGGGTGTAGGAAAAAAAGAGGACCATCTGGGATGTTTGCTGTGACATCTCGGTAAACCTTCAGAGCTTGAACGGGCATAATGTTTGATCTGAAATACTGAGTTCCCTTAACAGAAAAGGGGCTTGCCCCTTTATAAGGTCCTCATTCCTGGCCCTGAATAATTGGCCTGGAGACAAAAATAAATGACAGAGAGATGTAAGAGTGATGAAACGTTCTCCCCATCTAAGAGAGCCCAGTTCACTGATCCAAGCTGCTGATGCCAAAGCGGTCAAGAAGACTGCCTTTTGGAGCATGTGAGTTGTAGTTGTACTGGGCCCACTGAACTGAGGGGATAACAGGAGTCTAAGAACCTTATTCAGGGACCAGGTAATGGGAAGCCTGGCAAGAGTTCGCCTTTGCAATGAAAAAGGCTGGAGAAAAGAATTAGCGATCTATATATTAGAATCAATTCCAATACCATAAAGCAAGAATTCCGACAAAGCTACCTTGTATGCAATGGTTGTTGTAATAGCAACTCACTTGACTTCAAAAGATATATACAGTAATAAAATGTAGAACTGTTTCAACAGATTCTAACTGGGCTCTCCACATGGAGGTAATCCATATAGATTGGTATGTCAGATAGCTGAAGTCTGTAGTTCTTGCACTAGGTATCTAGCAATGTTAGGTAAATAGTCTTCATGGTGGACTAGATTTTAAAAATCCACACATGAAGACCATGGCTCAGAAAGGAGGATGCGTAGACAACTTTCACCCCTCCTGTCTGAGATAGAACAGCAGATGGTAGTGGACTCTTGCCTCTTGTTTAAGGACATGGAATCAATGACTGGCCAATTCAGGGCCACTAGGTAAGCACTTCAATTGAAAGCTAGTAGAATGTTCAAAGCCTTCGAAATCTGTGACAGTGGAGGTGAGATATATCGTCCTCCATCTGTTCCAGCCTTGTAGGAATGCACCTCTTACTATTGCATGTGGCAAACAGGTCCGCTTCCGGATGTAGAAGCATTTTGGCAATTACTGACTTGAGAGAAGCTGAGTGTGAGTCCAACCTCTTGATATAAGACACTGCAGTCATACTGTCTAGAACTGACAAAATGTGGGTTCCTTTTGGATGTTTTAATTTTCTGAGATGGAAGGACAGTCAACAGCTCATGGAAGCTGATATGACACTCCCTCAGAACAGGTGACCATCCTCCCGCCACCAGACAATCATCCCAATGGCCTCCCCAATCTGTCAAGGAGGCATTCATATGCATCATCATTCATATGGACAGCGATGTCAGGTTGACCTGTTTTGCCAGAGATCCCTCAAGGTCCACGAACAGAGTATCTTCCAAATCTCGTGTGAAGACAATCGCAAAGCCTTTTCCTGGCATGTGAGAGCCAGACTCTGATCACATCCTACAGTTGCAATCTCAGGATTAAAACTACCACAGATGAAAACTGTAATGAGTTCATACTTCATTCCAACCTATCTGGAAAAGCTGGGCTGTGCAAGGAATTTTCTCAGGACTTTCCTTATTCTGATTTGAGTGCTGTTGGGAAGAGACAGCCAGCTGCAAAGAGTATCCCAACAAAGTCCCAGCCTCAGAATACATTTGCAGGATGTAAGGCGAGATTTGTTCCTATTTGTTAGGAAACCTTTACTGGAGTCTGTAGACTACCACTCTCAGCTTTTCGTCAGCATTCCTTCTCTTGTGGCTTCCCAGATTAGCTAATCATCTAGGTAGGCCCTAGAAATTCCTTCTTTCTTGGGCTCTCAGACAACTATTGCTGCTAATTTTGTGAAGATTCTTGGGGCCAACATTTAACCTGAAAGACAAGACTTTGAACTTGTGTTTCCTTCCCTACCTGAAATTCTAGGAAGGGGTGGAATGTAACAGTGGCAGGGATGGGCCAGTGTATGTCTTTCAGATCTAGAGAGACAGTCCAAATCCCTTGTGGAATGAGCAAATGTACTTGGGGAACAGTAGTCATCCAAAATGTGTTGCAAACAATGTGTTCATTCACATTTGACAGGTTGGGGATTACCTTCTGTTCAGAGGAATCCTTCTTGGGGACACTGGATAGTGGAGGCAGATAGACACATCTTTCTCTATGGTACCCTTTAGGAGGGATCTGGTTTTCGGGAAAAACTATTTTAGAGGGGAAGCTAAGACCATCTCTACCCTAGCCCATTGAAAATAATGCTGTATCCCCAAGGGGACTACTTCCACTGCATGCAATACTGTAGAAAACGACCCCTGACCATGCAAGTCATACTGGGCTCCACCTCTTCTCTTGCCTTTTGTTGCTGGAGGGATCCTTTAGTAGTGACTGGAGGCTTGTAGGGCTCTGATTCATACCGAGCTTTCTTAGGCTTAGGAAGAAGAAACTCGAGAATATTTTTCCTAGAATCCCCTTGTCTAAGAAGAGCATTATTGTGCAATTCTATTGTTGGGCTCTTCAATGAGTTGTGCGACAACAGACTCTTCATAAAGGTTCTGACAGAAAGTAGAAGACTATATTAGAGAGGTTAAACTGAAGAATAAAATATTGGAGCCTGCCAAAGCTTCCTTTCAAGCCTTAATGCGACACTCCAAAAAGTTATAGAGTACTCCCCACAGGGTCTGCAAAAGTAATTTGGCTACTTCAGCCACTTCCAGCACAGTAGCAGAAGTTATAATACTGAGGAGGTAGAACCTAGCATGAAATTCAGCCATGGCTGCCTTGTCTGAGATTTTTCTCATAGGGATCCCAATTTGCTGGGCAGGCACATCCAATGGGAGCTTTCTCCCCTCAAGCGAAGGACAAGTGTTGATTATTTTCTCTCAAAAGAAGGGCAAGTGTTGATTATTTTCTCTCAAAAGAAGGACAAGTGTTGATTATTCCTTTGTAGAACTATCAGTTACTACTGGGATGGAAAAGACAAATGGTTTTATTTCTGCTATTAACTCTCATTTCCAAGTCACAACAAAACTCTGAAATTCTGCCTTCCCATGACTGATTGTTTTAATAGCAAAAGGACAGAAGGCTGGTGCCTCCTAGAGAGGGTATTGTTCTCTCAAATCCGGAACCACGAATGGGCAGGGGTCCACTGTAGCTCTTTCTTCCATACTACTGTAACCTATGATTTATAGAGACAGCTTAAACTGAGGTCTTTCATCATTTAAACTTGTTGCCAGATGCATGTTGCATATTTCACGCATGTCTGGTAACCAACCAAATTATCCTTATGCCTACAGGGGCTGGCTCATGGCAGATAGTAACGAGCCTTCTCCACAAGCGAAAAGCAGATTGAGCGATTTGCTGTGGTGCAGGTGATCTGTGGGTCCTACGTAGTAGCAGCCCAGCAATGATATTGAAGGAACTACCCAGTGTTATCCACCTATACTGTATCACTGTATAGGCAGCTAACACTTCAAATTAAAACATGCTGACGTGACCACAAGTATGTGTCCATAGTATGCTGTTAGGTATCATGATCAATGGGTCATATCCATAAAATAATACGTATTGTGTTAAAATATTAATTCACTAGTGCTGCAATAACATTGCCTTAAAAGGATTTATGTATTCACAAACGCTTCTAAACTTGATTAAGGCAAAACTAAATGAATACCCATACAATGTATTTCTATACATTTTATAACCTTCTTTGTCTGGTCTATTCCAAAGTACCAAGTAAAGACTACAGTATAGGCTATGTTAGTTGGTACATAATTGAAATTTTTAATTATTGGAATTATTGTACCAAATGTATATCAAAGCAGCATCTCTAAGATTTAATTTTTTGACAAAGTTCACCATTATGAGAAAGTACTTTTTATATTTCTGTAGCAAAAAGAAGTGTCACAATAATTTTCCCCAACACCTGTGACATCACTACCAGGTGAGTAATACCTGTTGGAAATAGATACATTTGAATGTATTTTCTTTAACACTTGAAAAGATCCACGATATTAAGGATAACTGTGGAACTTTCTATATCACAAAATGCATTTCATTTGATTACAAAATACTACAAAGGAAATACTGACCTTTATTAAACATCAAGGCTTGTATGTCAAGCAAAATTGGGAACTATGACCATGGCTATATTTCATAAACAAGAATTTAGGTTAACCCAATTCACCCTCTTGGTAACCTCAAATTATTTATCAATACAGTATTAAAAAAGTCATTGACTAATGAGTTTCAAAAATATTACTGCATTAATGCAAATTATCATTTTGTCAGACAGGAAAAAAAATAGCACGGCAATTATAGCATAGCCTAGCAATCTAATCTCAACTTCACACCTTGCATAAGACCCTATGGCTTCCAGTTTTAACAAATATAGGTCATCTTGTTAACATTTTAAGGAACTAAAACTTTTCACTGTGTCTTTAGCTTGAGACTTATGATGATAAAAAAAAGCAGTCAAAACCCTGGGGATAAGGGAACTCCTGGACATACTAAAGTGTAATGAAGAATGGGGAGAAATGGAAATATTACCACTGCACAAAAAAGGTAGCAAACTAAAATTGGAAAACAAGAGAGGGATATTCATCATCAACAACATAAGTAAAGTATTTGAAAAAGTGAGGATGGAAATAACGAGGGAAAAGATAAACCTGAAAATAAGTAGGTTCCAATGTGGAGGACTAGAAAGAAGATCCACACCTGCTAACCCTGAATGCAGTGACTGACTGCAACACAATGTTAGGCGTCCCAACGTACATCTAGACCTGATGGATTGCATCAAGGAAATAAGGAAGATGACTGGGTAGAAAGATGCAGTGTTGGTACAAAAGATGAATAAAAATGGCAAGGGGATAACAGAACCAATTGAAATTATGCAAAATGCCAGACAAGGAACAATATATGGCCCAAAGCTATGTAGCACTGTGACAGAAAGAATGAATGAGATAAGCAGAAAGAATGTAATACTAATGAGAAATATAATAATAGAGTCCCTAATATTTGACGACTACATATGTTCCCCGTAACCAGGAAAGGAGTAGAAATGGCAATTGACAACTGCCGCAGCTTAGAACAGCTCAAGAAATTTACTTTCAACACCAAGCCAAGTACATCAGCAATGCTCGTAATAGATAAAAGAGCAAAGAAAACAGAAGCCCACACACAAGCAGAGATTCAAAACGGCCCAATTAGTGTAAAAGAATACAAATACCTAGGACAATGGTACACACAATACGGCTCAAAGGAAACAAGTATTGAAAAGAGAAATAAAAAGGTTGAGTATCTGCTAAGAGATATTAGAAAATTCGGGGATGTTAAGAAAGTAGGAAATATGGCACTACATATGAGGAAAAAGAACTATGAAACAGTCGTGGTGCCAACATTATTTTCCAAAACTGAAACATGGAGTAACATCAAGGAAAACGAACTGAATGAACTAGAGAAAATGCAGTACAGGATCCTCTGAGGAATGCATGAAGAGCCAAAGGGCACACTGTATTGGGGCATTATAGCAGAATCTGGCATATGGGCTGTAGCTACAGAATAGAATACAAAAAAATTGTGCAATTCCATAACATAATAAACTCGGATGAGAAAAGATTAATTAAAGAACTAATAGAGGATCAACTAAAAGCCCCCTATGGACAGGCTGGACAGTGCATGTCAACCATTTGTAATAAATATGTAGGATGTTAGATGCGTAGGATTGTAATGAAACCCCGGTGTCCAGTGATGCGTGTATTGCAGAGTAATGCTTACTACAAGAGCGCCAGTTGCATACTGAGTACTGAGTACTGACTTGGTTGGAGGGAGACGCCAAACTTCCCTCCGGCAGGAAAAACCGGTCTCGTTCTCTTCTACAATCTTACATCTCCCTTCCAAAATTTTTATTTAATTATAAGCAAGAGATGCTATGAAATTGCTATAATAATTGAATGAAAATTTGATATTACAAGAAATACATGTATGCACAATGCATATCTAAAGAAAAAAATAAAACATAGGGCAATGAACTTTTGTGATAAATGATAAAATAAATAAATAATCAACATACTGCTAGTTATACGTTCATTCTGTAATGGAGGCAGCTGAATTAACTGGGTAGAGCATAACTTTTACTCGTTCACACAGTTTATGACATAATCGGATAGCCATCCTGGGCGCGTTAGTTTACCTCTTGGGGCGTACTGGTGCCTCTGGCTGAGTTGATTTGGTTGCTGACGGTGCAGGCAGGTGGGTGTGCGAGATGACAGGGATGCTGGTGCTGTTGGTGGGTGCGATGTGTCTCCTGTTTCTTAGTGACAGCTGTCCACTGCCATCCAATTTGATTCTGTACTGCCGGTGGGGAAGGGAGTCCACCACCAACCCTGTACGATCCCATTCCTTTGTTGCTTGATTTTGCACTCTTACACGGGCCCCTACCTCCAAGGGTTTGAGTGTCCTGGTGGCATGATTGGCACTGATTTTCTCTTTATCGGTGGCCATTTGAAGTTCACACCTACACAATACCTGTTGCCAGTGCCTGTCAACCAGGTAATGTTGCTTTGCTGTAGGAACGCCATCTCGTAACTGCCTCCCAGTTGCCAACTGTGCAGGGGACTTGTTGATGTTGCGGATGGGCGTGTTCAGGTATTACAACATTGCAAGAGAGGCCTTGTCGCAGTCCAGGCTACCACCATCCCCTGTGTTTGCCCTGATGATCCTTTTCGCGGTTTTTACAGCTGCTTCCGCCCTACCATTTGATTGCAGGAAATGAGCTGATGAAGGGCGCACCTTGACCCCCCATCTCCTGAAAAAGGCGGACATTTCTTTGCTTACCAAGTTGGTGGCTCTGTTCGTGGACACTTCCTCTGGGACCCCCATCTCGTGAAGTAGCCTCTTAGCACCGACATTACTCTCTGTGAAGTAGCACCATTGGGGAAATGGGCTATTTCCAGCCATTTTGTGAGTCTATCAGCATACGCCATGTACATGCGCCCCTCCAACTGAAACATATCCGCAACCGTGCACTGGAAGGGGTATTCTGGGGGCGGTGTGATGACCATCACTTCCTCAGGTGGGGATGGAGCGTGCGTGTCACAAATAATGCACTTGTTCCTGTGGTGCTGAAGGTCGCCCTCCATGCCAGGCCAAAAAACAGATTGCCTGGCTCTCCTGAGCATGGAGTCGAGCCCTTGATGACCTGCATGTAGACTTGCTGACACCTGCTGACGAAGTTCTTCTGGAATCACCAGTCGTACGCACCCATCTTTGAATGTGTAGAGCACTAGATTTTCCGACGTTGAGAGGCGATCTCTCACACCATAGAATGGCTTAAGGCAGGCCACCTCCTTCGTCTTCTGCGGGGGCAGTCACCTGCAGACACTCTCACCATCAGCAACTGATATACTGGATCTTTGGCCGCCGCTGCACTGACGGTCTTCTCATCCATCGTAAGCCCCTCCCTAAGTAGAGTCTCGGTCGTTGCCACAGTGACGGCAGCTGCCATATCGTCCTCTAGCTCAACGTCACAGTCATCAGGGGCAGCACGCAGGGCAGGGAAGCGAGACAGGAAGTCGGCTGCACAAGTCTTCTTTCCTGGTAGATATTTGATGGTGAATCTGAATTGAAGGGTCTTTTCTTTTAGCCTGAACAACCTGGGGTTGTCGATGTCTGCCAGGGCTCTGTCCCCCAGGGGCTTGACTAGGGGTTGGTGGTCAGTAATAAAGATGAGGTTGGGGCATCCCAGCAGAAGCAGCCTAGCCTTCCTTAGGCACCACACCACAGCCAGGGCCTCCCCTTCTACTGCAGCATACCCGGCCTCGGCGGGGGACAGGTGTCTACTTCCACAGAGGGCGATTCTCCACCCATCTTTACGGCAGAATGGCATATCAGCGGCTGTACAGCTGCAATATTGCTGGAGGATGATGAATCCTATGCCTTCCCTGCTCCAGTCCGTAAGGGCAGCTGTTGGGCGGGACTTATTGTAGTATGCCAGGCTGTCCCTGGCCAGCTTGCAGATGGTGTCCTGAGCACTCCTGAATTTCTCCTGCAGACACTTGTCCCAGAAGACGTGGGCTTGGGCAGCATAGGGAACTTCTGAATGGCTGCAAGGCTGTCGTCGGTCGGTTTATAGCTCTCCCAACCCAAATAGAACCCGATGAATTCTACCTCTCTCCAGCAGAATTTGAATTTTTCGGGCTTAAGTGTGATACCCTTTGCCGCACATGTTGCCAAGAAGTCGTATGTGTGCCAGAAGGCTTCTTCAACCCCACTGTCATGAAGAAGTGTGTCATCCATGCACTTATACTTCTGGGGTATGTCCTTGATGGCATCGTTGAATCGCCTCGTATAGGCATCCGATGCAGAGCAATGGCCCATGGGGGTCCTGTGGTACTGGAAGCAGCCCCAGGCCGTGATGAACGTCGTCAGGTGGCGGCTCTCCTCATCGAGTTCCACCTGGTGGAATCCCCAATAAGTGTCAGCTGTTGTCTTGTAGGAGTGTTGGGGGATGCCGGATGCCATGTCAAAGGGCACTGGAGTGTGATGTGTCTCCCTTCTGCAGGAGGCATTCAGGCATTGATAGTCCACTGTGTGTCGTGGGTGACCTGACTTCTTCGCCACCATGACCATTTTTGCACACCATTCCGTCGCTTCTCCTGGGGGGACTTCTTGAATGACGCCCTTCCGCATGTCTTCTTCAAGCTGGGCCGTCACCTCGGCTTCCCAGTGCTTGGAAACTGTTGTGGGAGTATGGCAAGCGTATGGCATGGCATTTGGCATCAGATGGATGTGGTGGGGCTCCCCCGCCATCACTGGTAATGGCTCCCTGGTCGTACTGAATGTCGTCAACGAGAAGTGTTGGAGTAACCATTGCTCCAAGTGTGGGACGTTCTCTTCGATGGGTGGTAATGGAACTGACGAAGGTATGGGTGGTAATAGAACTGACGAAGGTCTGGGTGGTGGGGTTGTGTCGGTAGACACACTCGCCGATATTGGACTTGGAAGATGGTGTGGAAAGTCGTTTGGGACAAGTCCAAGGTCTTTACATACAGAAAGAGAGAGGTAAAGCGACTTGGCTGATTTGACTAAATAAATCTCTTGTACACTTGTGCGATTCCTGAAGGAGATCTGAAAGACTGCTGTTCCCAGGCACTCCAGCTGTAAGTTGGTGACATCTCTTAAGCCAGCCCAACGCTGCAGCAGCACAGGCCTTACGTTGAAAAACGACAGCATCTCTGTGCCTGCAACACATACTTGGGCCCCTGTATCGGCGACGGCACTCACGTTCATGAACCTGGGCCCCTCTCTCTCTGCCACCCTGACCAGGACAGTTGGTTGGGAGGGGTGATGTGTTGCAGCGATGATTGCCCCTGTCACCAGGGGTTCCATGGTGCCTTCTTGCTTCTGCAGCATTTCTTGACGTGCCCGGTCTTCTGGCAGTTATGGCAAATAAGCGACCTTGCCGGGCATGCATTTCTTTCTACCTCCGCAGTTCCCACACATACATGCGCCTAACAGTGATGGGGTCCAACGGTGGCTGGCTCCTCCTGCTGTGTGCAGCAGCCGTCTCGGGGATGGCAGCTGCGCTACTTTCAAACTCTACTGGTGCGATTTCTGTACCTTGCTGCCTACCACTGGCACCCTACTTGGCAGCCTCGAACGTGCAACACATTGCCCGTTGGGCATCGACACTCGCAAATGAAATAATTGTCTTTTTAACACTCGATCCCCTAATCCCACTATAAGTTTCTTTAACAACATATACTCTGAAAGATTAAAATTACAAATGGGGCACTGAAACTCACAGTCTGTGGCATTTTGAGAGCTACACAAGAAAAAATCACTGACACTTTCGTTATGGCCTTGCGTCATGCTGAAAAACTCTGACTACTGAACTGCTTGGTTTGATGCACAAAGGACGAGTTTGGAGACAGCATCCAGTGCCTCAGTCGAAAGGGCGCTCCAGTTTGTTGCGCTGTACCTGGCATCGAGGGCACGCTGCAGTGCTGGTGTGCAATACAGTCTCACGTGGTGGAACACCTTGTCGGCCGGCACCTTGCAAAGTCGAAGCCAACACTCCATTGACCTTTGCCATGATCAAAACGCAGCCGTTGACATCTCCATTTCACATTTCTCGGGGGCTGTGGACGTTGGCACCCTAGACGGGGATCCACATGTTCCAGATAGGGCAGCGTTGGCGATACCGGTTTGGAGGGCCTCGAGAGTACATTGCTGTTGTGCCAGCCATAGTTGTGTACGTGCAGCATTATGAGGAGCCGGTGAATAGGAGCCTCTAAGGCCAGTAGGCCTTCGGGCAGCTACTGTAGGTCTTCTTGGGGTGGGCATTCTGCTTCACATGTGTAAGCATAGGGAACTCACTGCACCATGTAGGAAGTTAGATGCGTAGGATTGTAATGAAACCCTGGTGTCCAGTGATGCATGTATTGTAGAGTAATGCTTACTACAAGAGTGCCAGTCGCATACTGAGTACTGAGTACTGACTCGGTTGGAGGGAGATGCCAACCTTCCCTCTGGTGGAAAAAACAGGTCTTGTTCTCTTCTACAGTCTTACAAAATGCAAAACAGAAATTGAAGGAATGGGAAAGTATGACAAAAAAGCCTTGAAAAGGGAAAGAAAGATGAAAATTGAACAAGAGATTAAAAATACTTTAGAAGAGAAGAGGGAAAAATGAAGCAGCTTATGTTCATAGAATGCTTCATGGAAAATGAGTACATCAGAGAACTTGAAGCAAAGGATGCACGCAAGATATGTTGGAACTGAGGGCTAACTCCCGGGGAAAATATAAAAACGAGGTTTGTCTTCTATGCCGAATGGAAGAGGATAACAAAGAACACTTATTCATGTGTAAAACCTCACAGAAAATAAAAGATCAGGATGTTACTTTAGAGACTTTGAAATCCCCTAACAGAAAATTGGGGAAATACTTAAGACTAGCCTTGAAAGTGAAGAATTGTGTTAACCTGGGAAGCGCTGATTGTCAAAGCATGGCCCTGCCTGAGTAACAGGAAAAAAATGAGAGGGTGGGGGTTAAAAGTGAAGTAGTAATTAATTGGTAATAATCGGTAAAAAAGTTTAGTAACACCTCTAACTTTCTGGGTTTCTTACTGCAAGAAAAGGTTAATGTTCGAGGATTAAAATAAACAGTTGGGTATACAATCAAATAAAATGATGATAAAGATTACTAAAAGTGTAAATAACAAGAGAATTTGGTGTCAGTTTAAGTAATGTATAAACAGTAAGAAAGAGAAAAGCTGTAAAGAACAACCGTTTCAAGTTGAATAGTTCTGCACCTAACACAAACAGTGTAGTGTGCCCACAACTGTGTTTGTAGAGTGAACGCTTAGGAACCAAGAAAACAACCGTCATATGTGCTGCTGTCACAGCTGTCTGAGTGGAATGAAGGGAACACCGAGGTAGCTACTATGGACTGGAGACAGAGCCCTTTGTCCTGAGTCCTTTGCATTCTATCACTGTCCCAACAAGCACTATTCTGGCCGAGACCAACTATCAGAGAATTCTTTGAGATTGGTTGGTCTGTCTTATGGAGCCCTGGAGGGCCATGAGCGTGTAACTCCTTTGAGGACAAACAGGATTAATCTATGGAAAAAAGTGAACAAATAGCTCTAAATCTTCTCAGAAAATAAAATATCATAATGCCTAAAATAAAAGAATATAGATGACATACGGTTTTTGAAAATAACCCCTATCATGTCAAAATCAAATAAAAACAAAGAATTCAGCTGAAGAAGACATACTGATGATAGAGTATATCACAATGATGCCATCCAGAAATGAAAGAATACCATGACATACAGCATAAATAAAAGTTTGTAAATAAAATAAAGTATTTTAACATCTGACATAAACTGTAAGCTCTGTTGTTTATATGGGTAAAATGAGTACTGAAGGTAAAATGATATAATACACACTATAGGGCAAAAATTATACAATACACAGCACAGAACCTCTTTAAATCTAAAACTGGAAACTTTAGAATTCAGCATAAAGACTTCAACAAAGTTATATGAAATACATTATAGAAGTGTGAGGTAGGCTATGCTATTTCTGAACTGGTATTCCAATACTGTACTGAACAATCAGCCAAAGCTTTATATAAATAATTCAAGCATTTCATTCATTCTATATATGTAAACTTACAAGTTAAGATAAATGCAAGCACTCACTGTAAACAAACTGTATAAAAGCAAATACTGAACTGTATTAAGATGTTAGTCATATCTTACTGTATTTCAATATGGTACTATAGTAAAGCAAAAATACTGAACACTTGAAAATCTTCAACAAAAATCATCCAATAAAGTTTTTAACAGATTTTTTATCCTCATTTGGTCCCGATTTTTTTTATAAACTTACGAAATCTACAAATCCTGCACCATTAATCACACAGGTAACTTGAGCATCAATTCCAAAACCCAAAAGGACTCGACTATTCTCTTTGGGCTTCTATAGCTTCCTTGAAGAAGTTCCTGCAAGTGTATGGTCATTAGATTGAGAATAATTTATAAGAAAATAAAATTCAAACTGGGGAAAATCTTTATTAAATAATTCTTAAATATGAATGTAAAATTTTTAGACTATCATACTGTATTTTACACGTGCACATCATCTCAACGACCACGAAAACAGACTATGGAAGCTAACAAAAGATTACTGAAATCTTACTACTTTAAAATTACATCTGATATATTTTACAACATTAGGAATAGGACTTCCATGTAATAACGTATAAAACTCATATAGTAAGCACATCTAATTTTTTTTATTTATTTAAATGTGTCCTTATGAAACTACAACCCTTACTACAGTATTATGCCTGTGTTAAGTCCATAGAGGACGGGAGGTGATCCTGAAGTCTTACAAACAAATCATAAAGACAAAATAGCCTTGAGTAATGAATGGTTATGCCAAAAACTGCCACCTGGTGGTTTATACACCACTTGAAGGATATACAGCTTAACTAAGGTGTTGCCTTGTACTAAAATCTCCTAATTAACCAACAATGTTATGATACTGTAATTGTCTTTCCTAACATCACCTCAGATGTTGCCTACATATATCATCCTCAACACTTAAAGACTCAACGAGATAAATACTGCATAACGACACTGGTTGGTAAGGACAAAATTTTATTCATTAATTTGGAAAGGTAACCTGTCTAACGCTTGATAATTTTTAATACTACCATGATCTGGTCTCCAGCTTTTCTTGAAATGAAATGATTGTTATGGTTATGGAAATGCCCTAGGAATTACCTGCTTATCCACCATAACAGGACCTACTGAAAAGGCACTAAGGAACAAATTAGTTACAAATGATTAAAAAAAAGCAAAGGTAGATTAGCAGACTACCAAAGCATGTTCTCTTGTCAATGCTTGTGAGAGATTAAATCATTCAAGGAACTAGTCTCAGTCAAATGAACATGGTGTTCTTCGAAACTTACTTCAAAGATACAATTACAGAGATGTTCTTCGAAACTTATTTCAAAGATACATTTACAAAGATGAAGAGAAATTAACATGAAAGCCCCACATTCTTGAAATCTTAAATGAACTCTTATAAAATTCATGACATCTAGCACTGGTAGTGACGACAACTCAACTGATGTGGGAACTAAGTTGCCTCTGAAATTCTGCCGAGAGATCTCTTAAATGGCATAACAATCTTTATCAACGAGCATTCTTAAAAGATTGAATGGATGAGAGGCACAAACATTTTACAGTTATGATATTGTATTGTAAATTCATAATATCAGGAATGGGTTGCTGGTGGCAACAAACATTACAGCTGTTGGTCATTATTTACTGACACAAACAACACATCTGCCATTCACTTGTCCCAAACATTCCAGATTGGCTGCTTTCGTGGGATGCAAGAACCACCCTAACAGAATTTACTTGATGGCCAAGTCATCTTTTTTTCCAGCCATGAGTCTAGATATTAATATTACAATGATCATGTTATATTTTAAATGTTTGTTTGTAAGTTTTGCCTTTCATTATCATTTTCCACTTTCTCTGTCTTCTTCTCCAGACTGATGAATGAATACTGAACCTTCATGGGACTTAAGTCGAATCTTGTGAATTTTTTTAAAGCAAACCATGATGATGGTGAAAAACAACATGATCATATAAAAATGATTGAAGCTAGTGGTAACCAGGTTCTAATGTTATCAAGACAAGCTTTTAATAAAAAATATTGTGCTTTCAAGTACTGGACACTATCTCAAATTAGACAGGTCAACGATATTCCAGTTAGAAAATACATCCTAGTCCTCTGATATGTTATCCTATTCAGATATAAGAACGTGCAATACTGTAATGTTAGAGAAGATTGCTCAGTGAAGAAAGAAAAGAGTAAATAGAGACTTCAGTGTGCAGCTACTGGATCTTAAATGTGTTGGATGAACTCTAATTGAAAGTGGTATTTGTTTCATTATTTATTTGATTTGGAAATGTACGTCATACGTTACGTTCAGTCTTAAGTTAGTTTATTTATAGTGCATGTATGAGAAAGTTTATGATGTAAATGTTTATTCAACATTTGTGAATAAAAAGAAAAGTATCGAGTGCTTCATCTCTTCTTGTCATAAGCAATCTCTAGATAACGAACCAACCAAATCACCAAGTAGCTAATTCACGGACGTATCTAATGTCTGACTGCACAGAAAAATACAACCGTGTACCTCCCTAGATGTAAAAATAACAATTTTTTAAAGTAATTTGCATTTTCCTAAGGTACAAACCTGAGGTCTTTACATATGGGATCAATTTTCAGTGAGCTGGAAACCCGGCCATTAAACTTTTGCAAGGTGGTTACGGTAATAGCTACCAATGGCAGGGGTGGAAGTACAGCCCACCAAGCGGGAGCGCATTCAGTTCCACGCAGTTGACCTTTCGGCCCAAGAAAGAGAATGAGGGGTGGTAAGAGGTGGGCTCTTTATGTAAAGCCCTCAGGTTTGTATGTTAGGAAAAATGCAAATTACTTAAAAAATTTGCCATTTGTTCCTACACGAACACAAACCCTCGGTCTTTACATATGGGAGACTTACCTTTGGAGGAAGGATTCTGAGTAAATCTCTGAACCGACTGGTAGTTCGGCTCACCTGGGTACTCTCTTCCTGGTCATGAAAGAGCAAAGAAAGAAGACCATACCTCTGAGCATTTCAAATTAAAGGAATGTAATACCCTTGATTCGAAATGGTCTGGCTTAACCCACAGTGTAGGAAACTATAAAGCTAAGAATAACCAGCTGGTTTGCTCATAGTCAGTCCCTCTCCTTGCCAGAGAGAAAGAAGGATTTGCATTTACTAATCCTAATAGAGCTAGATTATAGATAGTTTACTCAGTCATCTAGATCACCTGCATGCACACCAGTCCAGCACATGACAGCTCGTTCACTGTTCCTCCACCCACTGGAAGAGGAAGGAAGACGGGAGGAAGGGAGGAGGCCAGTCCAACACACACCTTCTCCTTGCAGCCGCACACCTTACAAGAGATGCAACCTGTCCCTCAAGAGCTGGGTGGACTACATAACTTGTTGAGCATCCACCACAGGGTCCAAGGAAAAGGAGTCCAAGGACCTAAGAGAAACGTCCTAAGGTAAAAGAAGATAAATGTGATCTGCACGATTACATTCCATCCTAGTACTTGACCAACAGGTTCTTCCTGGATGTGATGGGCAGACCGACGCCTCTGGCCTCGAAAGATCTGGTCCGAAATGTACCATGTCCACCAGGAAGTTGCAGGGTACATTCGTTTAATCATCTCACTAGTCAGAGAAGTGACAGTTTGCACACCATTTCTTGGCCAACTCGAAGCTAATGAATGAGTCATCGGCACTGGGTTGAAAGTCTAGTCTTTATGGAGGCAACATAGACGTCCCTCATACTGTCATTGGCGCCATAGGACCACAGAAGTGGAATGATCCATCCCACTGATCACTTTTGAAACATGTAGAATAATGAAAGGCGTAAGCTTCCAGATGTAAATGGGTACCAAAGATGTCTTATTTTATTGAAAGGTGCCAGAAAAGAAGGAAAATTATCCCACTTCTTCAGAGGTTGAACGAATTTCCAGAAGTTGTGCCAAGGTCAAGTGTCCTTATCTCCCGACTTCAGCGAATAATTGATGTAGTTACATCCATCTTGCTTGGGGTGTCTGGTTGGCCGCTGTACTGTACTGAATGTTCTTCTGTCTGATTGTGTACTTGCCTTTTGTTGACCATGGCACTACCGTGGTGTCATTGCTATCACACTGAGGAATGTCTATCATGGATCTTGAAACTCTTGAAAATCTAAAAAGAACTGTGTTTAAATTCCAAGAAAGGAAGTGCAGGAGCTTGCAGCCCTGGTCAATGTTCCGAAGAATGAAAAATCTCTGGAGGAGGATAGTGTAACCATGGCACTACCTTTGGTGTCATTGCTGTCAAAGGACTGCTTATTAGGATACTGAGACTCCTGAAACTGTCTTGAGATCCACATAATATTCTCTCCTTGGGTTATGGATCAACTGGTAACTGCAGCAGCAGCAGATACTGCTTACATCTCCCACTCCTCACAGGAGGAGTATAACTATGTAAGGGCAGGATCGAGTGACATACTGGCTGGGTGTTGCTGGTTTACTGGTGGTTCCTTACTGACTGAATGTACAGAATCTTCTGAAGTTGTTATTGGCTGGTGAGGGCGGCAAAGTAGCATCTACACACAGGCAGGGCAAAACAGAGGTAATGTTTTGGACATCTGTGTTTGTCGGCAGAAACAGATGGCGATTGTGAGAGACATAATAAACGTACAATGATAAAACATATGTCAATGGAAAGGCCAGGAAATTCCACATATGGCCAATTGCATGAGATTAATGAATACAATGAAGTAGCATAATATATGTGAAATGGCGAGACGTTTGGCATCTTCACAAACAGAAACATACATACAGTTTGATACAGAAGATTTGGTGGAACATTATGAGTACATGATTAGAATGCTTGCATGGCAATGCAAGTAGTGGCGATTGTACATAAATCGAGACAACAATGGTTAGGGAGAAACAGACGGAAATATTGTATGGTAGAAGTTGCGTTCCTTGAGAGAGAGAAAACGGGATGCTCTTGTTTTTGTCTTGTCCTCTCCGATGGATGATGAATACACACGTGCTTGAGAGAGACCGCGATCGGTGTGACGGGACTATTACAATACTGTACTCCCCCCCAAAGCAAGGCGTCGATGCAGAAATTGTCTTGCTGACAATTGGAATGGGCGCGAAGGGCTTGGGCTTAGGGTGGGTAGGAGGCTGAAGGGTGGTGCCAGCCGGCAGGAACTCGAGGAGGACGGTAGCGGGTTGAAGGATGACGTTGGGTGATCCTTCGGTAACCAGCTTGAGGGGGTACAGCAGTAGGCTGAAGGGTGATGGTGGCTGATCCTTCAGCAGCCAGCTCGAGGGGGACGGCAGCAGGCTGAAGTATGACGTCGGCTGGTCCTTTGTTGGTCAGCTCGTCCGGTACGAGTTCGGGGGCGGCGTCAGGCTTCCTGGAGGAGGCGTCCAGGGCTCCAGTGGTGGGTGGGTCATCTCGGAGGGTCAGACACCTATTGAAGACTTGGGAACAGCAGGAAGTGGGGAGGCGGCAAAGGGTTCGTTGGCGCATGGTTCGTCACCTTGGGTCGGACGTCTACCATCGGCTCCTTCGGGTCACTCCAGGGTCACCAGTGTAAGGACGGGATTGAGTGACATACTGGCTGGGTGTTGATTGGTTTATTGGTAGGTTCATTACTGAATGAATGTACAGAATCTTCGAAGTTGTTATTGGCTGGTGCAAGCCGCAAAGTAGCATCTACACAGACAGGGCAAAACAGAGGTAATGTTTCACACATCTGTGTCTGTCGGCAGACAAACAGATGGCGATTGTGAGAGACATAATAAATGTACAGTGATAAAACATATGTCAATGGAAAGGCCAGAAAATTCCACATACGGCCAATTGCATGAGATTCGAGACAGATTAATGAATACAATGAAGTAGCATAATATATGTGAAATGGCGAGACGTTTGGCATCTTCACAAACAGAAACATACATACAGTTTGATACAGAAGATTTGGTGGAACATTATGAGTACATGATTAGAATGCTTGCATGGCAATGCAAGTAGTGGTGATTGTAAATAAATCGAGACAACAATGGTCAGGGAGAAACTGACAGAAATATTGTATGGTAGAAGTTGCGTTCCTTGAGAGAGAGAAAACGGGATGCTCTTGTTTTTGACTTGTTCCTTCCGGTGGGTAACGAACACACGCGTGTGCTCGAAGAGACCGCAATCGGTGCGATGGATCTCTTGCAACTACATCAAGTAAAAAAAATGGAGCTCCTAGTCACCACTTCTTGACTGAGTAGGAACCAAGGTTTCATAGAATGAGTATGCAATACGATCCGTTCTGGGTATAATTAATATGTGAACTGTGCAAAAGGGAAGCACACAGATGGAGTCTGTGTTCCAAAGGACTTTCATGAAGTGAGTAAAACTCATAAAACATTTTAGATTTTTCTTATAGACTCTGAAGAAAGACTTTATCCCTGTTGCAGTGATATCTTGTGTTTCTGCATTTTTATTTTACATTTTCTGGTTTTTAATATAGCGCTTGTCTCTTACAGGTATTTTTCCTCTTCAGAATAGGGAGTGGTGTGACATTTATTGATATATGAAATGACTTTTATCATGAACTGTGTGACCTTTTTATTGCTTTGGATGTCAGATGGATTGTTTATGCATTTTACCCTAAATAATCGGGTGTCGATGTCTGGACCTTATTCAGTAGATTTTCATAGATATGTGTGAGTCATTCGATTTCACTCTTTCGTAGCTTATTTGAAGTTATTTCCGTTATTTCTGTCAATAAAGTTTAGTTTTGTAACTCAGTGTCTCATTCCAGTAGCCCTTGTAATTTAGTTAGGTGAAATGAATAGCTTATGATGTGAAGATGAGCAATCAGCTGACACAACAAGTCGGCTCTCGCTACCAAACATATCTCGGGAAAAGCGAGATACCAACCTCTGTTCTTAAAACAGAGAATTAAATAAAACATAGGCTTCTGAAAATCAGGCCTATAATATATATATATATATATATATATATATATATATATATATATATATATATATATATATATATAGTGTGTGTGTCATGAAAAAGAACTGGAAGAAATCATAAAACAAACAAAGAAGAAGTTCAGAACTATTTTTATCTTGGGAGACACACCTAGTCCAGATTTACACAGGTAGGCCTACTGCATTAGCCAAATGGCAATAAAAATACATAAGGAGGTTTTATACATGTCCTTTAGCTTAGCAGCACCTGGAGGTTAATGGAGACTTCTCTCATCTCAGGTCATGAAAGAGAATGTGTGTGTCGACAAACACTCATTTCCTTGTTTTCCTGGTTTTCTTCTAGGGTAAGCTTCCAAGCTTCCTACGATGTCACAAACATGCGCAGTGATGTCGGGATAGTCTAACCTTGTACTCTATTAATCCTGACCTCCGTTTATATAATAGAACCTCGTCTGCTGGTTAATGGTTATGCCCTATACTGTTTTGGCAGTTTCACGGCTTCATCAGCCGTCTTTCAGCAGCTGTTTGTTTTGATTTTATTCGACGGTTGGAAGTGTCTATTGTTGTGAGAGTCAAGTGAAAACATGACCCGATCTAAGAAGAAACGACTGCCTCCTTCTGGTTATTTTACGGACAAAGTTCGCCCTCCTTCAGCACAAAAGAGATCCGGCAACAACCAGCAACATCTGTACAAGAGACTACCATCTTCCCCTTCACCTCATCCTCTTCCTTGCAAACCTCTCCTTCTCGCCCTCCGGCGTCCTCAGACCCTCGTCCTCCTCCTTCCTATTGGCCCCGTCCCCCTCAACGTTCACCCCTTCCACCTCCAGTCTCCGATACGAATGAGTATCCTCCATTGCCGAAATTTCGAGCGCTGCCAGCTGAAGGGCAGACCTCATACGCTGAGGTAGTGGCTCTTGAAAATGACAACCTGGCATCATTATCTCTGCACGGCCGAATCCTAGTGGAGAATTCACCGTTACACCAAAAGACCGAGCTACAGTCGACCTACTGAAGGCCAACATGGCATTCCAGCTACTTAATCCTAATGAGAAGCTAAATAAGGCAATCATCCGCAACTATCCTATAGAGCTCCTACTGGATCCTCTTCTGGAGTTCCCTAATACTGTTGATGCCGAAGGTGTTTAACCAAACAAAGCACCTTCACAGAAGATCCTAGCAACATTCAGAGGACTAGTACTGGGCCAAGATGGCTTAGGATATACTCCCCCACAGAGGAATACACTCCAGAGCCTCTCAAGTGCTACCAGTGTCAGCGTTATGGTCATCACTAACACCGTTGCAGAGGCCCTGCAATCAGCACCTTCTGTAGCAAAAAAATGGGACCAAATTATGTCTTTGATGAGCTGAAAAAAAGGGGAATCTATTTCACCCAAGTGCCTCAACTGTTCTGAACCTCATGCGTGGTTCCAACGACGCAGTGCCAGATTATCCTGCACTGTACAGTTGACAGCACGATCAAATCCACCAGGACCGACTCCAGTACCAGCACCGGCTCCTTTACCAACGACACCCCCAGAGCCATGGGTAGAAACAACCAAAGAAGCAGTGAAAGCAGCGCCCGTTTCGTGTCACGAGAAAGGGACTCAAACCGAGCAGCCAACACCCACAACCCCTCCTCCTCAACCTACTCCCAATCCCGACCCTAAACCTCAAACCTCAAGGTTGCCTTCACGACCAGCAGAACATGAGCCAAAAATGCTGACTCGAAGAGACCTCTCTGATATCCTCAAAAAAATCGTTGACATGTGAGAGATGATGCGGGAGAGCAGGTTCTCAATAGTGCGTCTTATGAGACCGAGATCTCAAGGAACTGATCGACCTTGCTCGGCGACAGTTTGGCATTCTCAACCCCGACGATTTCCTTGGACAGCAGCACTACGATAGTTGTGAATCAGCTTGATTTACAATCATCCTTTTTTTTCCCACTCAAGCCTTTCCTTTCCCTTTTCGGCCACATCACGTCTAACGACCGAATCCTTCAACTATCGCTCTGTTTTCTACTTAAGCTGTAACCTCTTTCCTCTATCGCCTGCTGAAGGGAGATAAAAACAAAACATGATTGCACTTTAACGTCCTACAGTCCTCCTTAGAGGGGCAAACACAGGCTAAGTGCCTTTAAATACTCTGACAGCACACAGTTCTCCTCAAGAGACAAACACAACCACAGTCTCTCCTTCAGCTTCATCGAAAAAAAAAAAAAAAAATCGCTTTTTCTCCGACTAAATATTTTTCCTTTCGTCCCTCATCCCTACCTACCCCTAAAGGTCGATGGTTTTTTTCTTTTTCTTTCAAAGCAAGTTAAATGCGGACTTGAATCTCCGTAGATTTGTCAGTTTTTCCGATTTTTCTCTTACGATCAATTTTTCCCTTTTCCTTGCTGGCTATCTCCGACTCGTCAGTACACGCTACTAACACTTTCTCTCCTACTGATGGGTACATTAGGGTTTAAATGGTTTTGTAACCCCACTAGTTGAGCTTTTCACTTCATGGCCATATTTTCACTTTTATTTTTTACTCATTTATTCATGATCATTTGTTTCCAGCGCAAATATCTAAATTAAACTTACGGTCTGCTCTATGAACAAGAACAGGTGCTGGCATAAAGCCATCTCTATCAAAAACAAGAAATCCTGACCTGGTGGGGGTAAACAACAGGAGCTATCGCTAACAGGCCAGTTACATATTAATTTCTTGTCGAATAGCGCCCACAGAGCAACAAGATATAGCTATGATGAAGGGTGAGTACAACAAAAATAGATTTTGTTATTCTTAAAGTCCTTATATTCCTTTACTTAGTTCACCTGCTCCATATTATACAAATCTGGTCTGTGTGGAAGTTTCACTGGATAATTATTATTCCATAATGTACTGCATAAAAATCATATCATAACAGTTTTTAATCAAACTAACTTAAGCTTTTACTTCTGGGCAGTTGAAATACTTGTAAGTATCTGGCATTCAACCCCTGTCAATTTAGACAGGCAATTCAGACTTTTGATTACTTTCAAGCCTACGGAAATCATGACACTTCTGACTGACAGCTGATGTCTCTTTCTGTCTGTCTGTTGGCAAATGAATTTTTAAAATTTTTGATTTTCATGTCCGTTTAAAAAAATGAAAAGCCTATTTTTTTTCAACAACTTGAAGTACAGGTATAAAGATGTTATGAATGAAATTCTTAATTTCTTCAATCCCTACCACTGATTTTGCTTGTGTGCTACTATTATATCAGACTGATTTTTCATTCTTAATATGGATCTAATAAACACATGCTTGTTTAACATACAAATTGGAGGGTTTTTTGGTTAATATAGATCTAAGAATAATTTTTCTAAACTCTGACTGATGAATAGATGTTTTGACTTCAGTACTTAAATCTTCTTAACTAATTGCGCATATGAACCTATCTTATCCCAAAATGGATGGCTTATTTACTACTTCATTTTTCAAGTGGATATTTTGAACACCATATGCAACATTGTTAAGAGCAAATGGTTTGACCTGGCTAATGTGTGTGTGTGTGTGTGTGTGTGTGTGTGTGTGTGAGAGAGAGAGAGAGAGAGAGAGAGAGAGAGAGAGAGAGAGAGAGAGAGAGAGAAAATGATAAATAACACCAATACATCACTACTTGCATGTGTTTTCTTTAACAATTTTAATGGAAAGAGCAGCTTATACACTTGAAAGATCTCAGTTGTCTGAATTTCCCACCTACATGGAAAGGGACTGAACAATTTCTAAAAAAAACCAGGCATGCAGGTATAATTTTTTATACTTGCAAACACCAAAGCCTAAAAAATTTTGAATAAAAAATTATCAATGGTCGTACCTCATTATGCAACAGCTTACAGGAAATATTACAAAAGAACAATTATTACCTAAAACATCTCACATCTGGAAAACAGTCCACTGAGGTGACCGGACAACTGAACTAGTGGCAACTGAACCAGTGGACAATTGAACCAGTGGACAACTGAACCATTGTACGACTGAACCAGTGTACGACTGAACCAGTGGACAACTGAACCTGTGACAACTGAACCAGTAGACAAGCAAAGCATTATTATTATTATTTATTATTATTATTATTATTATTATTATTATTATTATTATTATTATTATTATTATTATTATTATTATTATTTCACTGGTTCAGTTGTCATTGGTTCAATTGTCCAATGGTTAAAGTTGTCCACTGGTTCAATTGTCCTCTGGTTCAATTGTCACTGGTTCAGTTCTCCATTGGTTCAGTTGTCCACAGATTCAATTGTCCACTGGTTCAGTTGTCCATTGGTTCAGTTGTCACTGGCTCAGTTAGTAATAGTATTAAAGTAGTTTAACCAGACCACTCAGCGACTTTTAGTTCTTATAGGGCTGGCCCGAAGGATTAGGATAAAATACCACATAGGCTCACGTTCTCATACTGTAACACATACACACCATAAATACTTTTACTCATGCTTCCACGCTAAAAAGGTATATTAAAATTCATAATAAGTTAAGTAATATTTTTGAAAAATTTAAATTTAAATTCGACAAATACTATGTTTTCGTGCTTTTATTATTTACTTATTTTGATATTTTGTCTATCAAACACAGTTCCTCATGAACAACAAAATTGGAACGACTGAAAATATAAAAGTTTCTGACAAAATTTCATTTATTGATTTATTCCCAAAAGTTGACAGTCTCTGCTGGTCATACTTTGGACACTCACATAACACATGTCTGACCGTTATTATCACCCTGCACTCTGAGCACTTGGGAGCCGGGCCGCGTGGGCTGCTCATTAGGTGCCCATGTGTCAGACGAGCATGGCCTATTCTGAGACGTGTTAGAATTACTTGTGTGTGTGTCTCTCTCTGATATGATGAACTCCATTTTTAACATTGTTTTATTTGTTTCAATTTATTACTTTCAGGTTCTTCATTCCATTTACATTGCCATTTATTTATGATACCTGCCTTTATGTGTGTTACATAATCAGTAACAGGGTTATTCACATTTGATCTTGTCATGTGGGTTGCTTCTTTGGCTCCTTTGTCTGCATCTTCATTTCCTTTGAGCCCTACATGGGCAGGGATCCAACATATTTCTACATTTTTTCCATTATTATATAAGTTATGGAGATATAATTTATTTTGTTGTGCTATACTATTTTTTGATTTGTAACTCTGAATACCTTCTATAGCGCTTCTCGAGCCACTAAAAATCACAAAATTATTGAATGATGTTTCTTTAATTATTTTTATAGCTGATGCAATTCCATACAATTCTGCTGTAAATACCGAAGCATTATTAGGAAGACACTGCAGCATATCCCACTCCGTGTTCTGATTTAGATCCATCTATATATATTGCGTAATGTGGACCTTTCCGGCTTATATGCTCTATTGTATGTTGTCTATGGTGTTCTGGCGTATATGAGTTACTTTTTGATAAATACTTGAGGTGTGTGCAAATTTTCCTTTTATTCACTGTACAGGGAGGAGGTGATTTTGCTATTAAAGGAACTTGTATATTTATATCCAGAGACTCAAACAATCTTTGGTAATTCTAAGTATTAGCTCCGCGCCTGTTTTTACCTTGGAAACTGATTTTTTCTCCACTTTTACGGCTTCTGATAACGGAGGCGAGTTCGTTTGTTGGTGGCGAAGTTTCATTAGCCCCCTGACTCTACTCAACAGTAAAGGGGGACTGTGGGAAACTGGGGTTCTGGGTGGGGGAAAACAGAGAAGTGGAGCGGACATGTTTACGTTATGGGGGCGCTGGCTGGAGGGGAGAACAAAAGGGAGCCATACGCAAAAGGGAGGGAGCAGCTGAAGGGGTGGGGGGTAACGAGGCAGGGAGAGAGAAATTTCCTCACATGCCCCAAAAGTGGGGGTAAGTGGGGAGCAGTGCAAGAAGGGGGTGGGAGACAGGTTGCATAAGCGGGAAACGTGTCGGGAATGAGTGCGGGTAGAAGCATAACACTGGGGGTGGAGGAGGGAGGAAAAACTGCCTGGTAACAGGGACGGGGACAAAGAGTATGGCTGACAAAAAACAAACTTCGTCAACTTTACCAGAAACCATAAAAGTGGAGAAAAAACCAGTTTCCAAGGTAAAAACAAGAGCAGGAAGGCACTCAGGGTTGGGTGGAAGGAGCAACCTGGCAGGAAAAAACATTTTGCAGATAAAGAAAAGTTAACACCAACAGAACTAACTGGCCTTACCTTAGGGACCGGGAGAGTAGAGATCAGCTGCTGCTTTTAAAAATGCGTGGAACCTGGTACTGGGGTCGCGGAAGTGAATCTTAAAATAGGCTACCGGCTGTAGCCTACGAAATTGGAAGAGGCCTTTCTTCTGCACTGCACCATAGGTCTGGTCACACCTGAATGCCCTCTTTTGCAGGTCGAGGCGGCACTCCCTCCTGCAGCGGGGACAAAAGCACTGTGTTTTCAGCAGGCTGTGGTCTTGACATAGCCTGATTAACCGTTCGTAGTTACCTAAGTAGGAGGCAGAAAAGTTGCGGTAACTAATATAGCAGTTAGCACAAGACACTGGCAGGGTGTGCCAAGTTATCGGCTCAGACAAACGCGACGTGGACGGAAGGGATTCAGCCATTGTACTGAACAAGAAACGCAAAATGTGTGTGTTTTAAGGCGTAGGAATGGGCAGCAGACAAGGGCTGTGGCGGTAACAGGAATGGTTTTGTTGAAAAAGCTTCGCGCTGGTTATGACAGTAAAGCAAAGAAACCATAAATGCTGGAGAAAAATGTGGCTGGGCAAAATGTATCTTTTGGGGTACAGGTGCGCTTTTGCCGTGTTTAGTACTGGGTTGGTGGGTTAAATGCATTTCGCTGTGTTTAGTAATGGGTTCAGGGAAATGGAATCCCGCTGGTTATGATAAGGAAGCAGAGAAATGATGCTGCCATGCAGAAAATGTGTGTAGCAAAAGTTTTTTTTTTTTGGGGTACAGATACACTTTTGCCGAGTTTAGTACTGGGCCAGCAGGTAAATACATTTCGCCGTGTTTAGTACTGGGTTAGTGGGTTATATGCATTTCGCCTGTTTAGTAATGGGTTTGGGGAAATGCAATCTCGCTGGTTATCATAAGGAAGCAGAGAAACGATGCTGCAGTGTGAAAAATTTGTGTAGGGAAAGTTTTTTTTTGGGGGTACGGATACACTTTCGCCGAATTTAGTACTGGGCTGGAAGGATAAATGCATTTTGCCGTGTTTAGCAGTAGGTTTGGGGGGATATAATCTCCCTGCACCGTGTTCAGTACTGGTCCGGGGAGCTACCTGTGTTGCAACAATTGCGGGGAAGTGCAACCAAGAACGTTAACTTATAGTTTGGGAGGATTGCATACAGGGTGTGTTAGTTTCATGTGCAGGGATAGCAGATTAACAAGTTATTGCACTTTCCAGACGAAATATAAACTGTTCAAAACAGATGTACCCGTGCCCTGTCATGTGCAGGACGTGTATGTGAACCCCGGAAAAAGGACAGCCCCCCATGGGGGTTTTCCTGAATGGGGGGACAACAGCACAACGTGATTGGTTAGATAAAAGTGTTTGGGGGGGTTAGCCCCCAAACTCCAAGTTTCCTCAGTAAGGGAGCGAGGGATGAACCAATGGCTCCCCAATAAACGTTCGGGAGGACATTAGTAATGGGAGGGGCTGCCTTTGTGTCGGCTCATTTAATGTTCTTGTTTGTTCTCTGTTTATTTAGCAGTTTCTCATGTCCGGGGTGCCGTAAAAAGTAAATTTTGGCCGGTTTCTCATGCCTCGTCGTCTACCCCACCCACAACCCCGCTTTCCTTAGGGGTCCCCTAAATTGTAGGGTAGAAACGAGCAGGTGAGCTGTTTCATAGCCAAATAACACTGTCCCGGGGGTATTCCCCACCCATAACTCTGCATTCCCACTGGGTCCCCTAGCTTGTTGGTTGAGGGGGAGCAGATCACCTATCCCCGGGGTATACCCCAACCATAACCCCACTTTCCCATTGGGTCCCCTACCTTGTTGGGTGAACTTTAGGTGTTAATTACAGGCTAGTTACGTTCGTCCAACAAAAATTAAAGGCAAATCCATAATTAGCAGCCCAAAACCTGTAGAAAAAGTCAAATTAGAAGGTCGTCGCCGCCGAGGAGCTACTACTTACTTCTACCCAATCTTCTAGCTATAACTGGGAAAGGTGGTGGATGGTTATTTATAAATACATCTCTTAATTCAAATCAATTTTTGGTTGGAGAATTGCTTTTCTGAATTCTTAAAGCACTTTTCATTGTTACTAACTCTCTATGGAGAGGCAGAGGCAGTTCACCACATTCAACTTGTAAAGATGATTTTGGTGATGATCTAAAGGCTCCTGAGCATATTCTAAGGCCTTCATTGTGAACAGGGTCTAACATTTTCAGCGCTGCATCCGATGCTGAGTCATATACTTCGCTTCCATAATCAATGATGGACAGAACTGTTGCTTTATACAGTATAGTAAGGGTGTAAAGTCCCCGCTCAACGGGTTTCCCTATGGTAAACATCCCATTTTCTATGGTGCCTTCACATGCGACCTAAGATTGAATGGTCGCAACCTTATTATCATTATTGTGAATTGTTTATTTATTATCTATTCATGTGCCCTTGTACCATGTATGTGTGACAGAGTATTTTGATGTCCAACCAGTTATTGTTTTGCAGGTCACATGTAAAAGTTTTGTACTCACAGTCTCTGCGTATACGCAGACGTCCGCACGCTGCTTTATAAGCGGGTCGCTTCAATAATAAACTAGCAGTACTTGTCTTCCTGCTCTTTCTTTAGCACCTCTCACAGTGGTGACCCCATGAGTGGTTCTCGGAGCCATTAACGGACCCAAAAGGCGACTTCGTTTTGGCCCGATGAACCAACCAACGCCCCTAATGGACTAACGACGGTGCTCTAACAAAGCATTCGGGCATTACCGACCCTCATCGGCAAATCACCGGCATCATTAGCTGACCCATACGGCACGCTCCCAAGCGTGTATTGACATGAGTGTTCCCTCACACTCCAAGTGAGAGTGCAGAATGGGCATGGATGCTGACATTCCCAATCACATACAAATTACTGCGACCTTCTCGGATGCAGATGTCTTCCTCGCACAACCCTCCTCTTGCACCCTCCTTCACGCTGGAAACCTGTGCACTCCTCCACGCTGGTGCCCGCTCCCCGCGCAGTGCCCCTCCTGACGGACCAACCGAGGGCGGCCCTCAGCATGAAGCTGCCGCCATTCACCCATCAGAACCCAGCGTCCTGGCTCTACAGAGTCGAGGGGCAATTCAGGGTGGCAAGCCTGACCAATGAAGTGTTGAAGGCGGACATTGCCATCAATGCCCTACCGGAGGAGATATACAAGAAAGTCGCCCCGTGGGTGATGTGAACGAGGAGCCCTGCCACCTTCCAAGAATTAAAGGCCACTCTTGTCGAGACCTGCTCCCTGCCGGTCTCCGAGAGGGCTGCCCGCACCCTCAACCTCGCCATCAACCCCCGGCAGGATACAAACCTCTTGGAAATGTGGTATGCCCTCCAGGACCTCCTCCTCCTCCCCAAGACTGACAGCAGTGGCAGGCGCTCTAACAAAGCGTTCGGGCATTACCGACCCTTGTCGGCAAATCACCGGCATCATTAGCAGACCCACATGGCATGCTCCCAAGTGTGTATTGACGCGAGTGTTCCCTCACACTCCAAGTGAGAGTGCGGAATGAGCATGGATGCAGACATTCCCAACCACATACAAATTACTGCGAACTTCTCGGAGGCAGATGTCTCCCTCGCGCCCTCCTCCACGCTGGAACCTGCGCGCTCCTCCACGCTGGTGCCCGCTCCCTGCGCAGTGCCCCTCCTAACGGACCAACCGAGGGCGGCCCTCAGCATAAAGCTGCCACCATTCACCCATCAGAACCCAGCGTCCTGGCTCTACAGAGTCGAGGGGCAATTCAGGGTGGCAAGCCTGACCAACGAAGTGTTGAAGGCGGACATCGCCATCAATGCCCTACCGGAGGAGATATACAAGAAAGTCGCCCCGTGGGTGACGTGAACGATGAGCCCTGCCACCTTCCAAGAATTAAAGGCCACTCTTGTCGAGATCTGCTCCCTGCCGGTCTCTGAGAGGGCTGCCCGCGCCCTCCACCTCGCCATCAACCCCCGGCGGGATACAAACCACTTGGAAATGTGGCATGCCCTCCAGGACCTCCTCCTCCTCCCCAAGACTGACAGCAGTGGCAGGCGCAAAGAGATTAGCCTGTCAAAGGAGATCCTCCTGCGGCAGCTGCTCCCAGAGGTCTGTGGGCAGATCACGGAGCCATACACCCTGCCAGTCAAGGACCTGATAAGGGTGGCACAGCAGCTGATGGACTCCACGAGGGTGGCGAAGCAGGCGTCCACGCCCACACACCCCATCAACTGCCTCCAGCTGGAGGACCCCACCACAGAGTGCATCAACATCATCGACAGGAGGCGGCCACCCCACCACCACAAGAAGGAAAGGCTGGTGCTTTGCTACTACCACCAGGGGTTTGGTAAAGCCGCCTGGAATTGCGAAGTCCCCTGCCTTTTCGCCCATCCAAAAAATGGGGGAGACGGTGGCCACCCTCACAGGCCACCATGGCAGCAGCATCCAAAACACCCAGAAGCCCCACACCAGTAGGCTTCTACGTCCGCGACACTGTCTCTGGCAGGATGATGCTGACTGACACTGGGGCCATGCAGTCAGTGTTCCCACCTTCTAGAGAGGACCGCAGGCGCCCGCTGGACCTGGCTGCCTCCCTGACAGCCGCCAACGGGTCCCCCATCCTCTCCTATGGCACCAGGCTCCTGTCGGTCTCGATCCTGGGCCGGAGATACAAGTGGAACTTCACTGTTGCGGACGTTAGGACCCCACTCCTGGGTGCAGACTTCCTCGCCCACTTTGGACTGGCAGTCGATGTTGGCCACAAGCGCCTGCTGGACACTGAGTCCTGCCAGTCTCTGTGCCCTGTCGCCGGGCCCCAGGGTGCCCACAATCTCTTTCGTCACTCCCTACCCGTACGCCTCCCTCCTGAAGGAATTCCTGGAGGTATTTAAACCCGAGCTTTGTCAGGTGCCTGGGGTCCCCGCCAAACATGGGATATATCATCACATCAAGACACGGGACCCCCCAACGCACGCAGAGTTCCAGAGGCTTCCCCCACAGTGCTTTCAGAGGCCCAGAAAGCCTTTGCCGAGATGGAGTGTATGGGCATATGCAGGAAGGCCCCCAGCCCATGGGCATGGTGCAGAAAATGGACAGCTCCTGGAGACCCTGCGGCGACTACAGGTGGCTCCCCCAGCCAAACATGCAAGGCCTCCTTCCCCCTCTCTTTAAATCATGGACATCCCCAAAAGCCATCAAACGTGTTCACCTTCTCCACCTTCAGCCTGAGGAATGCAGGGGACCTTTCAGCTGATGGACAGCATCCTGGGACCTGAACCCTCTGATAATATCTAATTTTTCCAGGTCCCACAAGGAACACCTTCAACACATCTGGAAGGTACTGCAGCGCCTCAGGATGGTCAGGTTCGACAAGGTGGAATTCCTGGGCCACGAGATATTCCCAGGAGGCGTCCATCAGTTGCATTGAAAGTTTTCATCAGTTTCACCATGGCCCTCCAGGATGGTCAACTACTACAGGAGGTTCATCCGGGATTTCGTACACCATGGCCCCTGATGGAGTATGGGCAGCGAAGACTGACCAGCAGTGGGCCTTCTTCCTAATGAAGGCCACCCTCACCAAGGCAACAGCTTTGGCCCACCAGGACCCCAGCGCCCCCTCCAGCTAACAACGGACGCCAGTAATGTCGCCTGTGGGGCCGTTCCGGAACAGGTCGTCAACGGAGCCCCTCAGCTCATTGCCTTCTTCAGCAGGAAGCTCAGCTCCACCGAGTCCTGCTACAGCACCTTCGACAGGGAACTCTTTGCGGTGTATCAAGCGGTATGCCACTTCAAGTTCCTCCTGGAGGGTACGCCCTTCACAGTTTGGATGGACCACCAGCCGCTGGTCCACGCCTTCACAAAGTTGGGGGATGCATGGTCTTCCAGGCAGCAGCCATACCTCGTGGCCATCACGGAGTTCACCTGCACCATCAAGTACCTCCCCGGCAAGAAGAACCCGGTAGCCGACGCCCTCTCGAGGATTGAAATTGACACAGTGCAGCTTGGGATCGACTACGAGGACTTCGCCCACGAACAAGCCGCCAACCCAGAGACTCCAGCCTACCGCACTGTCATCACGTCACTGAAGTGGAAGGACGAGCTCCTTGGCCCTGGAGGGTCAACACTGCTGAGTGACATAAGCACTGGCCACCCCCGCCCTGCCAGCCTCCTGCCATCGGCTGGTCTTTGACGTCATCCATGGACTGTCCCACCCCTCCAGAAGGATGAGGGCCAGGCTGCTGGCAGAGAAGTTCATCTGGCATGGCATACGGAAGGACGCGATGGCCGGGGCAAGACAGTGCATTCAGAGCCAGGCCAGCAAAGTAGGGTGGCACACTGAATCTGGGGTGGGCAGTTTTCCCCAGCCGGGGAGACGTTTCGGGCACATCCACGTGAACGTCTTGGGTCCTCTTCCCCTATCAGGAGGAGCAAGATACCTTCTAACAGTCATCGACTGCTCCAACAGGTGGCCCGAAGCTACGCCCATGGAAGAAGCCACCTCCAGTGCATGTGCAGAGGCCCTCCTCTCCAGCTGGATCAGCCGTTTTGGTGTCCCGGACCATATAACCACGGAACTATGGACTGCCCTGGCACGCCTGCTGGGGACCACTCACCACACCACCACCGCCTACAATCCCGCAGCCAGTGGAATGGTGGAAAGGTTCCACAGGTCCCTGAAGTCATCCCTCATGGCTCGTTGCACCTCCAACAGTTGGAAATACCAGCTGCCCTGGGTCCTCCTCGGGTTGAGGACCACCCCCAAAGCCAACGGAGATCCATCCGCAGCAGAAAAGGTCTTTGGGGAGACCCTCGTAGTCCCGGGAGAACTCATCACAGGAGAGCGGGACGACTTATCATCGCAGAGGCTCCGCGACAGGGTTGGGAATTTTGCCCCCTGCCAGCAGACGTATACTAACAGGACGTCCCCCTTCATGCCTCCTGGTCTGTCCTCCACCACCCACGTCTTCGTCAGGGATGATGCCATAGGCCCACCCTTAACCAGGCCCTACAGGGGGGCCTCTCCTCTTGCTTGGGCGAAACAAGAAGGCATTCCAGCTAGCCATCCATGGGAAGGAAGACTGGGTTTCAACTGACCATCTCAAGCCTGCATATCTGGAGGAGGACGTCGGGGGCACTTCCCAAAGCCTCCCACAGGAGGTGGCGCACCCCAGCCCGCCCCGTCATCAAGAAGGCCTCGTGGGCGCCCCCGGAAGGTCCCGGGACCCTGTAACAGAACAGTTCAACACACCCATCCAGAGGACACCGTGGAGGACGACCACCCTCCCCCCCCAAATGGCATCGAGGAGGTGGGGCCCCCTCCACCGCCCCAGCAGATACCTGCTGTGCTCAGACGTTACCTACGTCTTGGGGGCGAGTATTGTAAAGTCCCTGCTCAATGGGTTCTCTATGGTAGACATCCTGTTTTCTACGGTGCCTTCACATGCGACCTAAGATCGAACGGTTGCAACCTTATTATCATTATTGTGAATTGCTTATTTATTATCTATTTATTTGCTCTTGTACCATGTATGTGTGACAGAGTATTTCTATGTCCAACCAGTTATTGTTAATCATGATGTTTTCTGTATGTACCTGTCCTGTTTTGCAAAGAAATAGTTTGACTTCAGGTTACATGTAAAATTTTTGTACTCGTGGTCTCTGCATATACACAGACGTCTGCATGCCGCTTTATAAGAGGGTCACTTCAATAACAAACTAGCAGTACTTGTCTTCCTGCTCTTTCTTTAGCACCTCTCACAAGAGTATGTCTATCGGCTCCCCAAGTAGTGTTCGATAGTTTTCTAATTAGATTTAATGCTCTTTTACATTTAGATTTTATGTATGTTATGTGGGCTTTCCAGTTCAAGTGAGTATCGAATTAATCTCAAAAATTTTGCTGTTTGGCCAATTGGTCTACTATGGTTTCTGATTTTTAAGCCTATTTCTTCACCTTTTTTCCACTTTATTTTTATAAAACATGATTGCTTGAATTTTATCTACAGAAAATTTAAAGCCTACAGATGAGGCCCATTCATCTATTTTTACTATGCTTTTATTAATGATTCGTTCTGCATGTTTTAATCGAGATGCTGAATAATATATGGCAAAATCATCCATATACAGTTACTTTTAATGTCAATAGGTAGATTATTGCTGATATCATTAATTGCTAAAGTAAACAGTGTGCCATTAAGGACGCTTCCTTGTGGAACACCATTTTCAAGTGGAAATGTTCTAGACAGAACATCATCAATTCTCACCTGAAAACTGCCATTTGTCAAAAAGTTTTGTTTAAACCTAGGTAAATGTCCACGGATGTTGTTGTTTTGTAAAGTTTTTAATATGGCATACCTCCATGTAGTATCGTATGCTTTTTCAATGTCAAAAAAGACAGCTACAGTAATTTGTTTTCGTTCAAAACCTCTACGTATATGGTCTTCTAAGTTCGAGAGAGAATCTAATGTAGATCTCTTACACTGTGACCTGAACTGAATGGGAGTCAAAATTTTATTTTCTTGAATGTGCCATGTTAGTTGAGCATTTACCATTTTCTCAAACAGTTTGCATAAGCAGCTTGTTAAAGAAACTGGTCTGTAATTATTTACATTTATTTTCCTGAATTTTCCCACATTTCTTGTATGGGAGTATTACTGTAGAGATCTGATACATATTTCCTCCACGAAATGATTCTTCCTTGAATTACTTCTTTTTTAAATTTGGAGATATTTTGTTGTATAGAGGGTTTAATGTATCAATTTCTAGTAATAATATAGTAATTTTTTGTAAAGTTCCTTCTGATATTGGTAATGTTTTATTTATTTTACTGAACTTTCTATTCAAATTATCTAATCGTCTCTCTATTGAGTGTTTTATATTTATTAATTCTGTTAACTTACTGGACTACAATGAAACTCTGTGTTTTGTTTGATGGGGTTTTGACTATGGTATTGCTTTATCAGCAGTATTTTTACTGAAATCAACAAGAAATTTATTAGTTTCATTATGGTCTTTTAAATATTCAAATGGTGGGATACTTCTAGTGTGCATTTCATATCGCTCCCAATCTGCTTTATAAATGTTATAGTGAGGGACATGTTTTGCAGGATTATTTTGTAATAAGGAAATTGATATTGGGAAATGATCATCAACTGTATTCCAATCCAATCTGTCAACTATACCTGTTGTACATAAAGTTAAGTCTACTGAAGAAAATATTCCACGTGCTTTTGAAAAATGTGTTAATTTCGTCATCATTTATACAGCACATATCATTTGAATCCATGAACTCTTCTATTTTACTACCTGTTCTATTTGAGTTTGTACAATTACAGTTCCATATTGGGTTGTGAACATTAAAATCACCTACTATTAATGTAGGTTCCTTGGTATTGTTAAGTAAATCTTTAAGTTTATCAATGTCGTAATTTTTATTAGGTTGGTTGTATAAATTATAAATTATGTAATTATCGTTTTTTTTATCCGTATTTTAATACTTGATATTTGCGAGTCAGTAAAATTTACAGGTGCTCTGTCATAACATACTTTGTTATGTACATATATAGCAGTACCTAAATTTCCTTCTTCTCTAGATGTAGGTACTAAGGTATATTTACCTATCGTTGATATTGTTTTGTTCACATGTTGTAAACATAGTATCATTGGTTCATATTCCCTTAGTAATCGTTGTATTTCTCCCAAATGTAATCTGTAGACCATTTATGTTCCACTGTATAATATAATTATTGAGAGTAAAACGTTAGTGTGTTCAAGTGTTATTTTGTTTTTGTCGATCATTATTTTGCATTTTTTCTAAAATCCTATTTACAATATTTATTTGTTTTTCTTTATAAGACATTATGTGCCCAATGCACATACAGCCCTTTTCGTGAGTGTCTAAACTAGCAGTTTCTTTATTTCTGTATCTTATAAAATTCCGTATAGTGTTTGATAAACTGTCCTTTGTTATGCTTTTGTTTTTGTTGCAAAGCTCAATGAAACATTCATTACGTCCACATGTGTTTTCATGTGTCTTTTCTTCGTTTACTCTTGCTGCAACTATTATGGTGATGGAGTAATCTCTTCTCCCATCACATAATCATTCTTGTCAATGGTTTGTTCCTCTACTATTTCTTTGATGTTCTGGGTATCTGTTTCCATTGGTTTTATTATTACTTTAAGAGACAAAGGTATATTCTTTTCATTTTTTTTGTTTATGTTCTTTCTTCGGGTCTCCTGCCTTTATTTTAGTGGATGTACCTTTAATAATAGTTGGTTTTTTGTTGGTCTTGGGTGGAGTTCTCTCCAAAGGCCTCTTTTTTTTTTTAGTTTCTAATTCATCATAACTATCTTACAATATTTCTATGGTGCTTGTATTATCTTCTAGTGTTTCCATTTCTCTTAATATCTCAAATGAATTTGAACAAATATTTGTATACTTTTCTTGGTTCTTTGCTATATTAGTTTCTTCTTGCAAAGTGGTTATTTTTCTTTGAGACTGATCTACCAGGGTTTTGTTACTCTTATCTATTTTCATTTTTGTTTCATTGTTTGATCTAGTTACAGCAGAAAACATTCATTTCTTAGTAGGATCATGCATTCCTCTAACTTTTAATTCTAATTTGGCCTCTTTTATAGGCATTCCTGTCCTTTCCTGAAGTAATTTTAGTTCTGTATTGTATATATAATACATACATTCCTTAGATCTTGCATGGTGATTTTGTCCACAGTTAACGCACTTCGGTTCACCACACCTCCACCGCGTGGTATATTTGTCAGATCCACAATATGCACATATAGACTTATTATGGCAATTTTTCTTTGTATGTCCATACATACTACAGTTTTGGCACTGTAGTGGTTTTGAACATACGAGTATAGCCTCAGTTCTCTACTCTGGCCCACGGCTTTAATTTTCAAGGGTAATTCATGGCCTTCGAATGTGATCTTTGCTATTCTCAGTGTTTTTCCATTACTCCATCTACTGGCTATGTCATATATTTCACAATCTTGTACATTGTTGTACCTTTTTTTAAGGGAATCCGGCAATATATTTTTTTCCTATTTGTTCTTCATCATTATCAGGGAGTGCTATGGTACCCTGTACACTGTTCATAATGTCATGTATTTTTACATGTACCTCTATATTGTCAATATTTTTTATAGTTAAGTAGTTTTCTGATTGATTTTTTGTTGCAGTTTCTGTCAACCACACCTGATCTTTTATTTGTCTGAATGACATTTCAGTAGTTGAATGTAGATTCAGCAGGAAGTTTTCTAATTTCAATGCCGATATTTTCTTCTCTGTTTCTACAGTATAAGGTCAGGAATTGTGACCAACTTCCACTTCCAAAGAGGGAGCTGAAGTGAGCCAAGGTTGGGTCAAGATATTTGTTTCTCGACTCTCCGACCGACCAATGAAGAATTAGAGGAAGTTATTTCTGGTGACAGAAATTAATTTCTCGTCATAATGTGGTTCGGATTCCACAATAAACTGCAGGTCCCGTTGCTAGGCAACCAGTTGGTTCTTAGCCACGTAAAATAAATCTAATCCTTCGGGCCAGCCCTAGGAGAGCTGTTAATCAGCTCAGTGGTCTGGTTAAACTAAGATATACTTAACCTTTGCGTGGATGCATAACTTTCGGCTAATCACCTGACTACCTTTACATTATACTTATTCATAACTTCTATCACAGTTACATAAACACCTTGAAAAACTATGGTTTGTATTTGTATATGAATAGTGTTTTCAGAAACAAAAAGGTCAAGGCTAGTAAGTCTTACTTGAGAATCTCTGGTAATTCTGGGGCACGGCAAATATATTTATGGGCATATCCATGGCAAGAAGAAAAATCAATAAACTTTACTGGTGGGGCATTTTCTGGACGTTTTTTCAGGGCAGTTTCATATAGCTGCAAAAACAAGAATGCACATGTAAGGAAAATTTTACATATTTTCTACTATATACAGTTCAATACTTAAAAAACACATAAAAACTGTGAACTAACTGTGTAACGTTTAAAACAGAGAATGTCTCAAACTTAAATTGATTTCCATAAAATACAATAGTAAAATAACACTACTGCATGTACAGAATTACAAGTAGGTTAAATTGCACTGATATCTTATCAAATGCAACGTGATGTTATACAGCTAAGATCACATTTTCAAGAACATACTGTATTAAAATACTAGATAATGCAGTAAGACCATAGAATACAATACATTATATTAGAAAACAGGGACGAGTGAAATGCAAATGCATGTATTTCAGAAGTAATATTGCTGTAGACAGGAATTTCATTCTAGGCTAGTTTATAAGGATAAAGTTTATTTTCCTTTAATCACAACTTCTCCAATTCATATATATATATATATATATATATATATATATATATATATATATATATATATATATACATATACATACAGGCAGTCCCTGGTTTTTACTGCGGGGTTCAGTTCTTGAGCGCGCCATAACCAGAAAAATGCTGTAAACTGGAACATCATAATAATAATGGAATAAATGGTGCTTATGACGCGTAAAACCAGATTACGGCACTGTAAAACCAGGTTAATGGTGCTGTGAGCCAACTGCTGTAAAGTTGGAATGCCATAACCTGAGGCCGCCATAACCCGGGACTACCTGTATATGTATGTATGTATATATATATATATATATATATATATATATATATATATATATATATATATATATATATATATATATATATATATTATATATATTTGTGTGTGTGTGTATGCATGTTTGTGTGTTAATTTGGCTTATTTTCTTTCATGCAGTTTCTATTGGAATCAATGGCATTATTTTCAGACTCCTTTTTATTGACAATTTGAATAATTCTATACTGCTTCTTTTTCTCTTCAGGTAAGCTTCTCAAGAATAAATATTATTCACTTTGTTTCCATTTACTTCTTATAGTCGACGGACTGTTTCCTTGCCTATTGGCAGCATCTTCAGGACTAAATTATAAATTGACATAAAAAGTTTTTATAATGACATGCAGACATAACAACTAATCCAGCTAATGTAGACATAAACAGCTAATGTGAAATATGATGTCACTAGAATGAAGATTTTCTACTTGTCTGTGGGTCTCATTCTCTCACATGTAATCTGTGCGGCAGAAAGGGCATTTCTGTTGCTCCATAGGACGTCCTATGCCACAACATGCAACAAGGGGTGTGAGTGAGGGTGTGATTTCTGTCTATAGCTTATGGTGGTTTTGATTTGCTCCATTGCTGGTATTTTCTGTTGTATTTGGGAGTGCTCTGTAACTCATTTCTCCCTTTGGGATCTCACTGATGTCTTGTGGCTTCCTTGAAGAAGGGAGGATGTAGGCCATGTTCCTATGTATGTTTAATGCAGGCTGTTGTTGATTTCTACTAACGACTTCTATTATTCTATTATCTGCAATCTGTGGAACCGGGCTTCTCTATTCACGATCTCTTTGCCTTCCAATAATTTTTTCAGAGTTAATTTATTTTTATGGGCATCTACATAATGTTGAAATATTGCCCTTTAGTTGCAGTGGGCTTGCAGTCTTCATAGAGTGGTAGTGGTGAAATCTATGTAGCAGTTGCCGAGGGCTTTACATATCCCATTGTGTACATTTAAAGTTAAACACTGTACTACATTGGTCAACCCCCACATCTCTCCACAGGGGTCAGTGCTATTCTGCACTACGGGGATACTGACCTGGTTCTAGTGGCAGTAGATCCACAAGGAGACTCTCATTATGATTTGTACGCACGACACTGTTGGCAAGTATCCTTTACATGGCCTTGACTATAATATAATATGATGCTTCCTGGTGAGGAAGATGTTGTCGCTGGGATGCTGGCATACATGTTAAACTGTTTATGTATGTAAGTTTCAATTAGATTGCTGTTTAGTGGGGCAAACAAGAGTAATTTTTTAGAAGAATCGTGCAAATGATGATACAAGCATCAAATTTGGCACAATTGTTCTCCAAGGGATACTAATCAAATCTGCCCGATTGGCCAACTGAAAATCCAAAATGGCAGCCATTTTTCAAGATGGCTACCAAAATAACCACCTGAAGTTGATGTTTTGCTTAGAAATATTTGTAGTTGTCCGAATTGCATGATCTAAGTGTGGATTCCTATGTTTTTAAGCCTGCTGATGTATATTTTCTAGTTTATAACATGGCTAAGCCACTGTATTAAAGGAGTGATTGTCAGGCACTACCAAGGAACATTGGTGACATCACTGCAGTGAAACTCAGCATGGGGTTCAGTGTCAGCTAAGTAGGAAATTTATGTTGCATCATACTGCAACAACCTACTAGTATCCCAAATGCTGCCTAATCAACCCCAAATCAGTTAGGCAACTGCACCTGAATGGACAGGACGTGCCAGCATGGGAGAGCTGAACCAAGGATAACAGGGTTTTAGTTATCTGGATGGTGTACAGTTTGCACTGGATGAACGATTGGACTAGGTGTATGGCACAGTGCAAGAACCTATTTGTATCCCATACAGGAAAACGCCTATTGTATATTACAGGACATAAGAGGCCTATTATACTATTACAGGTACAGGGTGGTAAAAGGATAAACTCTCGACCCTGAACGTTATCGTAATCATGGATACGAACTCTACTGGACGATCATGGAAAACAGACTGGACCAAGTGTTGCCTATGTCAGGAGGTTAAGAAAGAAGATCTAAAATCTCCCCAGGCCAATCCTGCCAGAAGAGGGGATGATGGATAAACGAACCTGGCAAAGAATATTCCTCTGTTTCACTCTCTCAATGCACTACCAATCAAGCTAGACCCTGCAAGACTTGACGAAGGTTCTGGGATAGAGGAAACGTTGAGAAAAAATAAGGCACAATATCATGAGAGTTGCAGGCTTCTGTTCAACAACACAAAGTTACACCGAGCTGAAAAAAAGAGCAAGTCATGTAGGTACTAGTGATGAGGGCAGTAGAAGTAAGATTCCACGAAAGCTCTAAGAAACTAAAACAAAAGAATGCTTCTTCTGCGAAACTGAAGGAGGGAAGCTTAGAGAAGCAATGACAATGCAAGTGAATAGGAGAATAAATGAATGTGCCAAAACACTCAGTGATACAAAACTTCTCACCACACTAAGTGCAGGAGATGTCGTAGCCCAAGAAGTGAAATATCACCCTGGCTGTTTGGTGGCATTGTATAACCGAGAACGGGCATACCTAAAGGTGCGGGAGCAAGAAAAAGTGCAGGAACACTGGAAGGATGCATATCCAATTGCTTTCTCTGAACTAGTCACCTACATCTGCGAAATAAAAAATGCCAGTGAGAGGTCACCGATTTTCAAGCTTGCTGATTTTATCAAGCTTTACAAGCAGAGGCTGGAGCAGCTTGGTGATGACTCGCCTGATGTTCTTCCTACTCGACTCAAGGATCAGCTGCTTTTGCACATTCCACAGCTGCAAGCTAATCGTCAAGGACGAGAAGTTCTGTTGGCTGTTGAAACTGATGTAGGTTCAGTCCTATCAGAAGCATCCCGTTATGGTGAAGCGATCCATCTAGCAAAGATGCTGGGATAATAAGACAAGACATGCTCCGTTAGAAGTCGAATTTCAGCAGCTATTTTCATGACAAAGACTTAGAACAGGCTGTGCCACCATCACTGCTTCAGTTTGTATGCATGATTGAACATGGTGCAGACATCAAGTCCCAACTCCATCATGGGGTGTCAAAATCAGACTTTGCTATATCACGACTTCTACACTAGGGACGCAACGACTGATGGGAGCAAGTCTATAATTATCAAGGCTAATGATACAGATGAGCTAGTCATAGCAATATCTGTACTGCCATCCTTCCAGAAACTAGGTCTTCAGGAAATGTGGGTTGCCTTTGGCCAAGGAGCCCATATGTGATGGATTCCAGTCCATAAGGTAGTTCCTGCAATTGGGCTTGAGAAAGCTAGAGGGATTCCCTACTTTCACGCATTCACTGGATGTGACATTGTGTCTGCCTTCCGTGAGAAAGCGAGGAAATCTGCATGGCAGACTTGGAATGTATTTGATGATATTTCTGAAACATTCATCAATCTCAGCCAGCATCCAACATTGATTCGTGATCTTGACATGCAGAGGCTGGAAAGATTCGTTGTCCTCATGTACGACAGATCAAGTGCAGCCACTAGTGTGGACGAAGCAAGACTAGATCTGTTTGCCCGCAAGCAGAGGCTGTACAACTCAATTCCACCAACACAGGCAGCCCTCATAGAACATGCAAAGCGTGCAGCCTACCAGGCTGGTGTCATCTGGGGCCAGGCAACCCACTGTAATCCATACATGAGCAGTCCAGCTGAATGGGGGTGGACACAGAAATGAGAAGCATGGCAGATACACTGGACAACACTAACATCGATTGCAGCAAGCTGTCAAGAATTGACAAAGTGCCCTTGTAAGAAGGTTTGCAAAGGAAGATGCAAGTGCTCTTAGGCAGAGCTTCCCTGCACATCACTCTGCAGCTGCATATGTGAACAGCAGCAGATCGAGAAACAGCAGCATGGTATGCATAACTTTGAAAATGTATTAACCAGGACAAAACTTATGTAGAGAAAGACAAACATCTTGGTGGTCATCTTGAGAAATATGTCTCAGAGTGCTTTTTAAACAGGAAAATATAGTTTAGCAGGCTTCAAAACATAGGAATCCACACTTAGATCATGCAAATCAGACAACTACAAATATTTCTAAGCAAAACATCTACTTCGGGTGGTTATTTTGGCGGCCATCTTGAAAATGGCCGCCATCTTGGATTTTCAATTGGCCAATCGGGCAGATTTGATTGGTATACCTTGGAGGACACTTGTGCCAAATTTGATGCTTGTATCTTCATTTGCACGATTTTTCTGTTATCTGCCCCACTAGTTGCAAATGTTGTCAGTAAGGAGCTGCCACACTTGTCCAAGCTTCTCATGAGTAGCTTTCCATGACTGTGAGTGACTGCACATCTTGCATACATGGCTAATACAGAGCGTTTGTAAGTTTCATGTCACTCCCCACAGGTATTAAAGCACCATCCCATACTAGTCACCTTTGGTACATGGTCATATAGAATAAACTACACCATCGAATATGGCTTTGAAGGCTGACTTCCTTTCTAGGAAGTGAATGTGGAGCAGAAAGAAGGTAGACATAATACTACCAAAAGGCAGCTAGTGAACGACAGCGCCTTAACCTTAATGCCCGTGGGGAGTGCTCAGATACTTACAAATGGTCTGTAGTAGCCACGTATGCAAAACGTGCCATCACACATTGCTCATCCTGTAAAACTACTCATGCTGAGTTCAAACGTGTGAGACAGCTCCTTACTAACAACGGTTACAACAACAGTACAACTGAAAGTTGCATACAAAAACAACTGGACATGTATACCAGCATCCCATTGATGATGTTTACCTTACCAAGAAACATTACATTAGGTAATTCTAAACTAGAGCTCCCGTTTATTAATGAGATTTTTTTGAATGAACTACTTAGAAAATGGTGTTCAAAATGTAGTATAGGTGAGATAATTTGAGAAATTATAATAATTACTGAGAAAAATGATGATAAAGTTTGCCTCCCTTATGGATGCTCTTGAAATTTTTCTAAGTCCTTGGTTTATGTTAACTCTGTCATGAAGATTGAGCTCCCGTCCATTTGTATATTGGTTTATACATATGGCTCATCCCTTGGGTGATTTGGATCTGCCCAACTTGCATATATATATATCTATATATATATATATATATAAATATATATATATATATATATATATATATATATATATATATATATATATATATATATATATATATATATATATATATATATATATATATATATATATATATATATATATATATAATTCTAATAGCCACAATGCCCTCTTAACTTCTACATATATATATATATATATATATATATATATATATATATATATATATATATATATATATATATATATTATGTATATATATATATTATATATATACAGTATATAAATATATATATATATATATATATATATATATATATATATATATATATATATATATATATATATATATATTTATATATATATATATATATATATATATATATATATATATATATATATATATATATATATATATATATATAATATATATATATATATATATATATATATATATATATATATATATATATATATATATATATATATATATAAATATGAATATATATATACATATATATATATATATAGTTTGAAATCTATGGCATTATATGCAAAAGTTGTTTTTTATGTAGACTTTGAATTATTCTGTACTTCTTTTTCCTGTTCAGGTAATATTCTTAGAATAAAGAAAGATCATTCACATTAGCTTCCATTTACTTATTAAGGTCGACCAACCATTTCCTTGCCTACTGTTGGACTTTTCAAGACTAAGCTACAAATTGACATAAATTGTTTATTTTACAACATACAGACTTGTCGGCAAACCTGGTAATTCTCAGGAAGAGGTCCATGCTTTATTTTGTGATTTTTATAGTAAAAAAAAAAAAAAAAAAAAAAAAAAAAAAAAATAAATATATATATATATATATATATATATATATATATATATATATTATATATATATATGTATATATATTTTATATATATATATATTTCCTCCTCCTCCTTGGAGTCTTCATCATCATCTATGTGGCCCGCCCGCATATTCCTCAACTGTATTATGGTTCGGGACCTTCCCTGAAAAAAGCGGGATGCCATATCTTAAAAACTAACCATAGAATCTTCAATATCTTTACCATGCCCAAAATACATAAGCAATGTCCTTCAACTATCCTAACCTAACCTAACCTAGAGGCATGGCAAAAAAAAAACTGAGGAGCCCACTCGTCTGGCCAAACCATAATACAGTTGGGGAATATGCAGCCCGCCTTTGTGCATCCCTCGTTCTGCCAGCAGCCAATCTTTGTTTCCTCTGTCTGTCACTTTCTGTCACCCGCCTCTCCGCTTGTCTTTGCCTGTCTCTTTTCCAAGCTGCCATTGGCGGTTCCAGGCCACCACTAGTAGTGCCTGCTGTTGTTCTAGAATTACCTGCTGAGTCCATTTCGAAATGAAAATAAGAATGCTCAACCAAAAATCCTTTATTATATACTGTTAGGCCACTTAATGTTGAAAATTACGGGACAGTTATTAAAATATTATTCTTGAAGATGTCTTCACAACTCCAGGATCCTATGAAGCAGTCTTCAGCGCCTGAAGCATTTCTGGAGAAACGCCCATTGGATTATAACGTCTTCTTAAATTCTTAGACTACAGGATCCTGTGGAGCCATCTTCAGCTCCTAAACGAATTCCTGTTGGATTTGCTTCCCTTCAGAGAAGAAATCCAGAATCTGTTTTCCGAATAATTTTTCCACCTCCTGGAGAAATGCTCACTGGAATAACATCTTAAATCTTGAAGACTCCAGGATCCTTTAGCTTTTGGGAAGCCCAGAAGCCTCCGGACACACCCACAGCGCTTCCGAAGTGTGGAAATGACATTAATATGGCTTATCTTGTCCATATTTTGATAAGGCGTGGAGTAGGCTATGGAATCCACACATAAAAAATTCCACACTTTTTCCACACTTTTTACTTAAGAAGTGTATGCTAGTTAAAACTAATAAGTTACGAAAAATTTTTAATATTCTGTGTTACAAGTCAGACACAAAAATCTATAAAAATAAATTATTAACATTATTCTTTTCAATAATTTGTGGATGCATTTGGATGTTTATCAGCTGTTGCTGCATGACGCTGACCGTTGGTTCCTGAACAAACCAAGATCTAGATAAAACTGGCTCCAGCGCCAACCCGCCATCAGTTACTTATTCTAAATTATTTTTAACCTTGCCCTCAACAAAATCCACATTTATTCTTTTTCGTAATACTAGTAAGTACTCTTATTTTGCTAGTTTTGATGGTATATTTTCTGAAGATTAAGAAATTATATATAATATATATATATATATATATATATATATATATATATATATATATATATATATATATATATATATATATATATATATATATATATATATATTAATTATGAAAAGTTAACATAATTTTTTTTTAGCCCAGTAACGTAACTGTTAAACTTTAACTTTTGTTTACCTTTGGCCGTTAAATGAAGATTTGGGCTGTTCTTTTTTCCCCACTGCCGGGTATTTCGCTTGTTACTTGTAACACACCCATGTGGGATAATTTTCTCTTTTATTTTCATATTTTTGAGTTGTTGGGTGATTCAGCAGAGGTGGGGTGTGTGTAGGATCTTCGTCTCCCGGGAGTTTCACCCCAGTTGTCTAAGCAAGAGGTCTGCTGTATTTTTGAGTCTTGCCGTTGTCTGCCCCTTTCGTCTGCTTTGTGGCAGGTCCATATAGTGCAACAGCCTGATTCAGCTTTGCTGCTTCCTGTTTCCTGTGGGTATTCAATGATTCGTCGTCTGCGTCTGCCCTTTTGAGACCTGTACCACGTGAGGGTACAGCCATCGCTTATGGTGCAAGCTTTGATCACGGCGTTCACCTCTGTTGCAGCTTTCTCCAAACCTCTTCGCTGTTGTGGAGTGTTAAAGCGTCCTGTAGGGAGACTTACCTCCGGTAAGCATACATATTGCTAGTGGTTTTTTTGTGGGACTGTTGACGCTGTTGTGCTACGGACACGAGAATCGTTGGTGGTGGAGTCAACTTTATTGTGATCTGTGATGATCGTAGGGAGACTTACCTTTGGTAAGTGCATATACATTTAAAGGTTTTACTTTGATGTTTGATGCTGTCTGGTGATTATAGACGCTTTGAGCTGCTGATGGTAATCGGCAGAATCATCTTAAAGTGTATTCTACGGTGTTAATTTTGTATATAAGTGATTCAGATAAAGACTGATGTTATTACTGTAAGTTAGGTTAGGGTATTTTGATTGTTATAATTAGAATTAAGGGTTTTTTTTCTATCTTTGCCTTCTACTGTCATATGTTTGTGTTTTTTTGCCATCGTGAGTTTGTTGTTTTTTCTTTCTCCCTCTGGGACTTTCCCTCCCCCTGTCGGTATACATGTTAGCGTAGGCGAATGGGGAATGCCTGTGTTTTGGTTTTTGTAGTTGAATGCGGTTTCTAGCTCTAACCATCATTTACGGCTATCTTTATTTCATTAATAAATATTGTTATTTTAGAAATGTTCGGATTTTTCTTATTCCTCTTTGAGTGTACAGTGTTTTGCTGAGGATCATGACTTTGTGGGTTTAACAGCCCTTTTTGAAGTCATAATTGGTTTTTTTGAAAATCTGCCTACATGAAGAGTTTGTTTAAGGAAAGAATAAATCCTTGTTTTTTTTCATAAGAAATCAGGGTATTCATACAACCTGGATCTGGTATATACAGTATATTAATTTTGTTATTTTTACACGAGATGTGTGTAAAAGGGGATACCCTATGGCTGGTCTAAGGCTCTGAAACTTTATAGGAATCATAATAATTTTGATAATATATAGTGAGCAGGAGGCCACCATAACATTTTGGCGACCTCGCTAGGATCCCTCAGCATAAGGCAGGCATTGTACATTCAAAGAGGTGTGGGGTTAGGTTTTGTTGTTTCTGGATAGCTTCCCCGTCTTGGTTGTCTTACTGTGAAGATGCATTATTTTGATGATTTTGAAACTGAGGCTGCCGTCCAGTTTTTGGCTGATCCTCAGTGGGAGGAGAATTGGTTTGAGTTGAATAAGGAACAGCTTTTTATACTCGCTGATCATTTGGAATTAGACGTCTCAGCTGACATTAGGAAAGGTCAATTAATTCATCAAGTGTTGAAGGCAGTTAATTCCGCAAAGGGTGCAGTTCCTAAAAAGAGTAATTATGATGTTGATAGCGATGAAATAAGTGAATTGCGATTGCAAATCTTACGGGAACAAACACGGTTAAGGGAATTAGATTTGAAGTGAAAAAACCAGTGCACTGAATTTTTTCGCTACAGATTCTTTTTGGTGGTTGTTGTAGAACTGAATATAGAATTTAGGCCAAAGGACAAGCACTGGGACCTATGAGGTCATTCAGCGCTGAAACGGAAATTGACAGTAAAAGTTTGAAAGGTGTAACAGGAGGAAAACCTCGCAGTTGCACTATGAATCAACTGTTGGAAGAGGGTGGAAAGATGGAAGAAAGAGAATATGAAAGGAGGTACAATAAAAATAACGAAAGAGGTTGCAGCTAGGGGCCGAAGGAATGCTGCAAAGAACCTCAAGTAATGCCTACAGTGCACCGCATGAGGTGCACTGGCAGCACTAGCCCCCTACGGACTGGTCATTGTAGATTAAGACTGATGAATTAGGTTAAAGTTCTTTTTTGGTGGTTGTTGTAGATCAAGATTGATGAATTACATCAAGGTTCTTTTGTGATGGTTGTTATAGTGTTAAGCCTGGTAAATTGGGTTCAAGGTTCTTTTTGATGGTTGTTATAGTGTTAAGACTGGTAAATTGGGTTAAGGTTCTTTTGATGGTTGTTGTGGTATTAAGGTTAATAAATTAGGATTGGTGGATAAGTTTTTTTTAACCTCCTCTGAATCTGTTCCCATCCTGCACCAATTATGTCAAAGAGAAAGACCCTACAACTAAGCCATGGAATGAATGCCTATGTGTTACAATGATTTACTCATTTTCAAATATTAATATTAGTGGAAACACAACAAAATATCAATAAAATGTTATTTCACTTACAGAATCCATTTATACTGTATTATTATATTGATCTATTATCATCATAATGTGTATAAAAACACTGATCATCCAGCCATTTGTTATGTTAACGTTCTCAGAATCAGCTGATAGAGCCTAGCCTACAACAAAAGAATTAGCAAAAGAATTTTTTAGTTGCTAAAAGAAACCAATGTATTAATGGAAATATTATTATTATTAATTTTGCATATAAAAAGTAAAATGGGTATGTACAAAGGTAAACTACATACTTTATGTTAAAGTAAAATCCTTCAGTATCACAAAACAGCTGTTTCCTGATTCGTTTTACCGATGTAAACATACCTCTCTCTCTCTCTCTCTCTCCTCTCAGTACTGCACATATCCTTTAATGAAATATGAAATACTGTATCATAAACATAAAAATAACAAACTAAAACTCAAAAAAGTTCATGACACCATGGAATGAGTGTGTGCATACATATGTACATGTTACAATTTCTTTTTACTTGCTTAATTTACTATACTGCTTTTATTACAAGCTTAGTTGATTCTAAGTATGAGTAACACATACAACAGTACACAAGAGGGAGCACCTACAGTTTAGTTGGCCAGGGCTGTCGTCTGCCAGTTTTCTTGTCGGTACCCACCACCAGGTGGCAGTAGGTTCCGACGGACCCAACCTTTCCTATCGTGCCAGGTCCTGACCTGACCAGACATAACCAACCTAACCTAACAAAGGGTGGCGTGCCCTAACCTGGCTGGGGGAGCTTCGTCCCCCCTGGACCCCCTACCCCAGAAAGCCAGCTAACATAAATCGGGTCATGGAACTACTTACCTTGGCGGAGTGATTGTAGTCCGGGCGGAAGGTGTTGCGCAGCCTGGCCAACTAAACTGTAAACTACCCCACAAGAGAATATTTTATCACTGTTGATTACATTTATAATTTGCTATTTTTTTCAATGCATATTTAAATATTCAGGTACTGTACTTGACTCTACTTGTGAATTCCCAATGTTTCCCCTAAATACCATAAAAAGAAAATGGGATGGCTTGAATACTCTATGAGAGAAAATGCTTGTGCCTGAATTATGGGGAACATAATTACTTTTCACACATAGATGTAAGCCATATATTTTTAGGGGTAAGATGACTTTGAAAAGATATTACAGTGTTTTAGGATGATAGTTAAGGTATATTTGGAGTAGGATGATAGTTTAAGGTATATCTGGTGTTTGAACTATTGAAATAGGCAGTTGTAAGTATTTTTAAGTACTAACTTTTCATGGATTTCAGCTTATCATGGGTGGTTGTGATCCCCAACCCATGTGAATACCAGGGATCGACTGTATTTCATTCTGCCTCTCTTACAAGCCTCAGACAAAATTTCCTTGTTAGGGACTGCTGTCTGGCTGAATTTGGCCTGGGCAGCCACATTGTCACTGCCAAAAAGTTGATGAAGGACTTTAGTCCCTGAAAGGAACACGAACTTCAGGGAAGGAGGAAGACGGACCTTAATGGAGTCTTCCTCAATGTCAAGTAATTGAGTAGACAAAAAAAGTAATTCAAGGGGAGCAGGATGGCTATATTATGGTCCTCCTCAACATCAGGTTATTGCACAGGTCCTCTTTTGAAGAATCCTTCATACAAAAACATAGGCAGCACTCCTAAGTCTTTAGGAGGGAAAGTTCAGTGGCAAGGTCCATTGCATGCCTATTATAGAGCTCATCTATCTCAATATATGACTCTTGACCTCCACTGGAGGAATTGTACAGGGAGATCTTCAATTCCAGCATCTGGCCATGACAAGGAATCTGCTAAGAAAACGAGGGGAATACATTCTGCCAGAGCTTTGTTGGGGGGGGGGTTGTACTTTCTTCCTCCCATGAACCCCCTGAAATCTTGAATCAAAAGGGCTTGTCTGGATCAAGCCTTCCTACATGGTTTGCTGCCAGAAGCATACCACTTATTGCACATATCTGACAACCACTTAATTTCACTGTACTTATAACACTGTTACAAGTACATGACTGTTACAACTGGGTAAACGGCACACTCAGTTGGTGACATGATTAAATTAGTTGCCATTATAAGGTTCAACAATTTTACTGTATTAAACACAGAGTGGATTAGTGAATAGTGTAGTCAGTGGGGTATGAGGTTTAACTCCAGTAAAACGAAAACACTACTGATTAGCAGACATTGTACTGATTTTCCACCCCATCCTCCCCTTCAGGTGGATGGGACTCTGCTAAATGAATCTGAAGCTTTAATTATACCTGGTGTTACTTTTGACTCACATCTTACTTTTGAGAAACATCTAATGAATGTGTCAGCAAATGCTGCACAGAAGTTAGATACTGTACATAAGGCCTCATATATTTATAAGTGATAAAATCAGTGCAACCTGATTTAGGTAATTTGTCTTTCCTTTACTAGAATACTGTTTTCTGGTTTGGATGTCTGCCTCTGCCAACGGTTTATCCTTTTTTTATGACAGAGTGGTCCATGGTGGTAGGCTGTTTCTTAATATTAGCACTTATGACTTGGACCATCAACGAATGGTCTCTTTTTTATCAGTTTTTCATGAGTTATACTTTGATAGATATCTTTCACATTCACAATTGATGCTGATCTTCTCTTCCTGCTGAGAGCAAACAGATTTGCTGAACAGCAGTGCTAGTATACAGTAAATGTGCCTCGGTGTTGAACTTCTCAATTCCAGTGGTTCTTTTCCTGATTTAATAACTGATCTCTTCTTTCCGCATTTCCTATTACCTTTTGTTTGTTCTTACAAATGAACACTATTTCTTTGGAAGCTAGAATTCCTAGTCAATGGTCCTGCTGGCTTGTTCCATATAAATTGGGTTCATCTTCCGAATATAATAATGATATTAAAAATAGGTTAGATTTATTCAGAAATATATTTCTACTCATCCATAACTGTGCATTTGTTTCTCCAACAAAAATAGTTATACAATTGAGACACTTCAATTTGTGATCAAGCTACAAACACAATAATGGCTGATATGCTTGACCTAGAAGTATTGAAATAATATAAACTTTTAATGCTCTGGTATTCTATTCAAAGCTAGCCTAGCATATACATTATTTAAAATGCAACTTATTTAAACTTATATTGGGTGGCAATGCACTTACAATAGTAACCAAATATTATTTTTTAAGAGCATATCAATGCTTGTATGCTCAATTTGAATTTCGGGTAGTTCTGACATTTGTAGACTAGCATATTCTTATAATGAATGCTAGCCTAACAAAACTTTATTAAAACACCATATAAATACGCTATATGGATTGGTACTGTACTTACATAAACTGCTTAATGGTGCTGCTAACCAGATATCAGCGCTGATAACTGGTTATCACCCCCAACTGCTTACAGACGCTGATAAACCGCTTACTGACGCCGATAAACCGCTTACCGGCGCCAAAAAATTTGGTTAACGGCATTGCTAGCCAAGTACCAAAACACTGTTAACCGATGCCGCCAGTAAGCAGGGACTGCCTGTGCTGACTATCTAGTTAATACCCAATGAGATGTGTTTCTAAGAAACTGCAATTTTCCTAACAAATCAGCATTAAAGTACGATCCATATAGGGTACATTGGGTGGTACCTGTATTATACTTCAACCTACCATTAACTATTGCAATGATTTAAGGGTTATGGTTCCTATTATTACACTGGTAACTAATATATCATTAAAACTATCAATAACCAATACTAGAAAGTATTTGCTACATCTTGCTAAGGAGGAGGCAAATTTTATTTCTTATTAAAAAAAAGTTGTGATGTCTATATCAGGCAATATAATACTTATTATGAGTAGATCTGCCTAATCACATTTTCTATTCCCCTACAACATAAAAACTCCCTGATACTAAAGGTAACTTGGAAAATTTCTGCAGTACATAGTTTATTTGAAATGTTTCTGCATTATTTATGAAAAGAAAAAAGTTAAGCACATATGGGTAACTGCATGGCACAGTTATCATATTGTAACCGAGAAGGTAAGCTAAAAAATAATTTTCCTTTCACTCTGTTAACAAAAATTATCTACATATAGTAAAAACACTGAATAATGCTTTTCAGTAACAAAACTCCTTATTAATGAGATTTAAAATTTGTCATAGTTGAAAGCAAACGTGAATGTATGATATAGCCCATTAGCCTCATCCAACATACCTACATTGAAGGATGCACTGGCTAGAAGAATTTACCAATTATGCCTAGCTGTAGAAAAATTGTAGAGAATTAAAACTTTTTGCATGGCCTAAGGCTATGCATTTAACTTTCCACAGCATATAATCGCAACATTTTGTCAATACAGCACTATGAACACAAAATTATGTCAGAGCACAATTAGGGGCTTGATAGTGCCTGAGCAGACCAAAGTATAGTGGGGATCTTGGTCGACCTGTGTAATGTTGGCATATCTGCGTTAGAAGAGTTAATAGAAAGACCTAGGTAAATGCTGTACGCAGGGGAAAAACCCTCCTGCTTTTAGTTCTTTATAAAGCATCAGTGTGTCAGACCAAAGGCACTACTCTGGTCAAGACCAACTACTGAGAGAATTCTTTGATACTGGCTGACCTGTTTTACAGAATCCTAGAAGACCCATACAAGGAACTCCTTTGAGGACATACAATGGCCACACCATCAAAAAACCTTATTAAGAAGTATTATCTCAAGGATTCTTGACACTTTAAATTTAGTATATTATTAATCTCTTTAGTAATGAACTATAGTTGAAAATGATAAAAAAGGACTTGATGATGATCTTTTAAGGTAAAGGCTGATTAGTTCAAGTGATAATCAAAATATACAGCCAAAGATGGGCCATTAATTAGTTAACACCACCGAGAGTGAAAAGGATTATTTATTATGTGAACAATTTATAGATAAGAATACAGCATCAAAAAAGTAGCATACCTGATTCAATAATACCACTCGAACTGTTTCTCATGTTTCTTCCTAAATGAAACTTAAAAATTTACAAAGTAAATTTGAAAACTGGGAATCCTTTACAATAATGAAACAGAAATGTAGGAATGACTTTTCCAAGAAAGACTGACCAGTAATTGGCTTTTTCATGTGCAGTATTTGAAATATATCCTTAATAAATTCTCCATACCAATAGCAATATTAAACATACCTTACGACCCAAAGCAAAAGGCACAACAAGGTCATCTTCAGCATGCAGAATTAGGACAGGAGCATTGATATGGACTATGTGATCATCACTACGGAAATCTATTCCTGAAGCAGCTAGGGGTTCCAAAAACAGCCATTCAAATTTAGGCATCTTTCGGAAAACCTGGAAAAAAAGAAAAAATGCATAAACAAGTGGTGGCTCCATTGCTATGATGAATTAGCCCTATCAACCTCAACCTTCATAAGCCTCTCTCTCTCTCTCTCTCTCTCTCTCTCTCTCTCTCTCTCTCTCTCTCTCTCTCTCTCTCTCTCTCTCTCTCCCCCATAAAACACACACAAACAACCATATCACATGAATTATTTTGTCAAAACACATATCCAGACATTTTGTAGCATATGTGAAAGCTATATTCGTTAGGTTTCAAGAAAAAATGCATGCATAATTTAAAGCTTGGTAAGGGAGAAGTCACATTGATGAAGATTGATAATTTGCCACAGAAATGAGTTATTCAGGTGCGCGCACACATACACACACACACACACACACACACATATATATATATATATATATATATATATATATATATATATATATATATATATATATATATATATATACAGTAAACCCCGTATCGCTGCGTTCTCATGGTTTTATGGACTCGCAGATTTATGGTTTCTCTGTGGAACATATCTAGTCATTTTTCGCAGAAAATTCGCCCATTCAGCGGTATTTTTCACTGAGAAATATTCACTAATTACTGTATTTTCATATAATTTTCATGAATAAATGCACTTTTGTGATATAACTATTAAAATACGCAGGTATAAGCATTTTTACAGGGTTTTTCTTGGTTTAAGCTATCAAAATGGGCAGTTCTAAGTGTTTTTTAGAGGGTTTTAAGCATTCTGGATTTGACCTATTCATGGGGGTGTGGGATGCATCCCCACAAATACATTTTTGGGGGGTTCACTGTGTATATATATATATATATATATATATATATATATATATATATATATATATATATATATATATATATATATATATATATATATATATATATATACTTTATATTTTCCCAAAAATCCCAGTCACCAAATGCTTCATTTAAAGCTGGAAAATACAACAGTGCATTTTGGGCACTGTCTGACAAGGAAGGGCAAAAGGAATATAGGGCCCTCCCTTAATCGCCTTTCAACTTTCTTTTCTTGAACATGTGACGCTGTGGGAGACTTTGCTTTCAGATCCTAAGCCTGGCCAGAGGCAGGAATAGCGCCGGGTAGGCAGATTAAGAGAGGACAGCTGGCATGAACACCTGGACTGAGTCACAGTTGATGCCCGTGCATAGGGAAATGACACCAACCCCAATCTACCTGTGGATAACCTCCTGACCCCTGACCAAAGTCATATAAGGGTCTCACCAAAGGAACAAGGGAGAGAGACATTGCTGGACGCAAGTGAGACACAGCTCCCCCTTCCATTCCCTCCTCCTTCAGAGAGCCATGCCCTACCATGTGGTCCTATCTTGGGGTCCTGGATGTTTCGGCCGTATGTGGTTTCGGCCGTAGCATCCTAAATGGTAACCTGCCGAATCGTCGCACAGCCTAAACTACAAATGGCCTAATTAGCAAACGACCTAAACAACCAAACTGTTTATGGCTTTTTTGACGCTGGAAACTCGTACTTGTTTTGGTTTCTTGGTTCACTTGCTGTCCTGTAACCACTTAGCCAACATGCCTCCTATGAGTAAACAACGAGCTCCACTGTGTGTGGTGTGTGCCAGAGCAGTACGACGCAATCAGCATGCTTTTCAGTGTGATATCTGTGACGGCTGGCAGTATCGAACTTGTCGTACAGGTTTTTCCAGATAACAGTATTTGGATATTGTGAATGGTGATAACGAATTACCGAGCTGGCACTGTTCTTTTTGTTCAGCTCCAGACACGAGTAGTTAGTTACATATTTGACGAGTAATGAATTACAGTATTGTTTTATATCATGTGATTTTTAGTGATGTATCATCATGATATCTTTTGACGAATAATTTTATTTCATGTGATTTTTTTATTCATGTTGGCCACTCATTCCTTTTCTTATCGTGTTATCAGATACGTTATCAGCCATAGACCCTGGTGCAGAAAGTACTCGACTTGTGGTATCATTCGACATCCCAAGTGGGCAAAAAGACATGGACATCGATCAAGAGGATGACGATGTACACGATTTTGCATGTGCTGCCTCCCATCCCCAGCCTGCAACTCCAGAGTCATTCAACGTATCTTTTAACTTTGATGTCAACTGTGTTCATCCGGAAGATATTCTTCCAGAAACACAATTGCCCTCAACACTGCCCACTGATGAACAACATTACATATAACATTATAGAAGAAGGAACCAAACGGGGATGGCCTTTGCTGGTGGACATATGGATTCAGCTACATATTCTATGAAGGTCGACAAAAGGCATAAGGGTTCCAAGGTAACATGGAGATGCACATTGCGAGGTAAAGTTGCACCATGCCAGGTGAAAGTTATTCAAGACAGTGATAGATTTACTCCTTTTCACTCTCATAACCATCCTGCCCAGCCAGGACGAGACCAGCTTCTCGAAATGTGTGCTGAGGTGAAGAATCGAGCCAAGAATGAAGTGTTCAAATCCGCTCTAACCATCGTAGAAGAAGTAATGAGTGAGAACATTACTTCAGATCCTTTGCCTGGCAGCCTACCTAAACCTTCCAACCTTACACGAGCCGCCAACAAAAAAAGAGAAGGTAAGAGACCGAAACACCCAAGGGATCTCACATTTAACCTTGATAAAGACTACATACCTGATGACTTCCTGTTTGATGACATTATTGTAGATGGAGCCCGCCACTTAATCTTTTCAAGCTAAAGACAGAGGGATATACTGAAGGATGTCGGAACTTGGTACTGTGATGGAACATTCCATATTGTAAAGGCTCCTTTCATACAAATTTACTCCATCCATGCTTTTGTTAAAGGAGAGGAAATAAAACAAGTCCCGCTTGTTTTTATTTTAATGAGCCGGAAACGTAAGAGAGACTATAAGAAAGTCTTACAGTGCATTACAAGTGTCTTACCAGAGTTGAAGTTACAGACTATAGTGGCTGATTTTGAGGCTAGTTTTTGGGGAGCAGTGAGGTACGTATTTCCGGACATTACCATAAAGGGATGTAGCTTCCACTGGCGACAGGCAGTGTGGAGGAAGGCAGATTCCCTTGGGCTTCGAGTGCCATATATGATATCTGGTGCCATTCATTCATATATTAAGGAGTTACTTGCACTTTCTTACATTCCTGCAGAGCACATCAAACCATCATTTGAGAAGCTTGCTACACGTGCACAACTTGCTGACCCCAAAGTCCAGGATTTGGTTACCTACATGAGAAACACCTGGATAGAAAGCAGTATGTGGAGTCTGGACACATGGAGTGTTTTTAACATGAGTGTTCGAACAAAAATTGATGTTGAGGGTTGGCATAGGAGGATAAACAGTCGTACCCATGCAAACGAACATTTGTACGTATTAACAGAATTGTTGCACAAAGAAAGCAAATTAATGCCTGTACGAGTTCAATTAGTAAGGGACTGTAAATTAAAGCGCTACCAAAAGAAGAATTTTAAAAAGATGCAGGGTCGCCTATTCAAATTATGGGATCAGTACATAAAAGGGGATATAAAAACTTCTCAACTTCTAGTTGTATGCAGGGACCTTGCAGCACCACGTCTAGAATCATAAATACCAATACATGAATAAAGTAATTCTTTTAAATTGTTGGTTTGGTTATTTATTACCATTTGTAAAAATAAATATTTCATACTGTGCTAACGTATTTTGTTATCCTATCCCAACATTATCGTCGCTAGTTTTGCATAAACCAGCTAATGTCTGTTCACTTTTACTTTACCCAACTTGTCTCTAATAATTGTAAATGTCAATTAAAATTGCATAGAGAAATTTGGAGTTTGGGACTAGTTAACGTGAACAGGATATATAATACACGAGTAAAAATCCTCCCTCTGTATAATTGCAATATATTCGGCCTAAACATCTAACGGCCAAAAGTTACCTGGGGCCTAAACTTCATATGGCCTAAACTTCAAACAACCTAAACTTCTAATGGCCTAAACTTCAAGCGGCCGAAACTTCAAACGACCTTACATGTGCACGGCCGAAAATAATACGGCCGAAAAGTCCCGAACTCCTATCTTGTAGGGACCATTAGCCTTCCTACCAGTGAAGCCCTTAGCCCTTCCTCCGCCACCATTTCTCTTGTTGAAGCCACCTCTTCTACAAGGTAAAATGATCTGTTGCAAAGGTTCTTCCAGTCAGTCACACTGTTTTAATTCTCGTAATAAACTTCCTATTTCCATTTCCAAGTGCCAGTATTTCCATATCAATCTTGCCTCGTTAGGGCAGTGTAATGTAAATGCCTGTGTTTAAATAATTACATAAAATCGTGTGTTCAAGGCTTCTTGGCACCCTCTGTGCTCACCTTGTCCTATGTATATTTTATTTTGTCCCTACTGGCTTTTAATTCGTGAATCTCTCCGTTTACAGAGGGTTTGTTAGCCGCGGAAATCTCTCTTGACTGTGCCTTGTATCAGCATCATCACACCGATGGATATACTTTCAAGTTTTCCCAGTTATAATTAACCTCACAGCCCTTGCCTGCCTGATTAGTCCATTTCATCGTGCATTTCATTTCATTAGAGGAATTTATTTCTGGTGATAGAAATTCATTTCTCGTCATAATGTGGTTCGGATTCCCACAATAAGCTGTAGGTCCCGTTGCTACATAACCAGTTGGTTCTTAGCTACGTAAAAATAAATCTAATCCTTCGGGCCAGCCCTAGGAGAGCTGTTAATCAGCTCAGTGGTCTGGTTAAACTGAAATATACTTAACTTTTATGTAAACACACATAATTTTATACTTACCCCAACATGTTTACTTACAAATACCTTGTGAGTAAAGCCCTCACCTCAGATAAATTCTCCCTTTTTCCTTGTTTTTTACGATTTTCTGAATCAACAGCAGTCAGATTTTGTACAAAAACAGAGGTCAGTAATGAAATCATTCATTTAGAGTCTATAATCTGGTTCATGGGAAGCATTTCCCCAGGTTAAATCGTAAAAATGGTGACCCTGTTGCCTTGGATCTCGCAATCTGCAAGTTGCAGATTTAATCCTTGCCCCTTGCAACTTGCTGTATCAGCAACTAGCGAAGCCAGGCTGGGTGCGAGACAAAGAAATGAACCTTTTTGAGTAAATTCCACATGTGCACAGTCAACGAGTTCCACACAGTGAGTGTTTTTATTTTATGTTAGGATAGGAAGTGAAATTGTGACTGAAAATAGAAATGGGGAAAAGTTAGGCAAGTGAATGCAATCCAGTTATCGAAAAGAGAGTTAGTATCCGTTACATAAGTTTTGATAGCCCCTACATGAGGGCTTGCATGTTTTTCACATAGGCAAGCTAGGGAATTGTGAAGCGCTGAAAAAAAAATGGGAACAGTGTGTGTATTTCCTCCTTGTGTTATCCAGACAATTTGTCGTCTTGGAATAGCTAGGCACATGTTTTAGATCCCACGTGGGGTCAATATTGCCAGAATTCAGAGAGTTATTTCATATTCTCTCTCTCAGAGAGTTCTCTCTCTCTCTCTCTCTCTCTCTCTCTCTCTCTCTCTCTCTAGAGGTTAGAATCCATTAGGCAAACGCACAATTCCTCATTGCAGGATAAAATCTCAGACAGTGTAAAATTTGTTTGCTTTACATTTTCATTTGTACACATTCCTCCATACAGCACCACACGTGATAAATTCTGTTTCATTGCAAAGCGTTTCCATTCAATAACCGACCGTTATTTCCTTCATAAGCGTAAGGAACCTTTTTTTTTTATTTTGTTTATTTGTGGTAATTTTGGGTAAGCCTAAGAGAAACTTTATCTTTGGGTTCCTGTAAGTAACCCATAAGCGGGATATGTTTGCACAAGCAGGGGTCAGTCTCGGGAAAATTCCCATGCTGGTCATTAAGTTTTGTGCTTATATTAGGACTGGAGGAAAAGGGTCTTATTAGGGTTGGCAAAATACGCATATTTATCAGTGTAACTTGCAAATAATATAATTTTAACTTATCCATCGACGATGAACTTATCACTTCTATAAAAATAAATGGAAGTGTACTTCTAAAAACGGCTTATTTCTAAACCACCAATTTGCATCAGTACGTAAACCTTACCAACCTCTGTGCCAGTATCCCAGTGTCTCGTCCAAGCATTGCTTTCTTTTTAAGGTTTACGCTACATCCTTTTTTTTTTTTATTTTGTGTTTTATTGGGGTTATTATTCTAAGAGTGTCACGAGGCTCACAGAGCTCCCGAGCCTAACCTGTATCGGGACTCCCAAAAAGAAATTTTTTTATCACAAGAAAAACCAAATTCTCAGGAACGGGCAAACGCTCCCCGTACCAAGACTTAAGATTTACGCAATAGCCAGCCAAGTCTGTGCGTGAATCCGAAACCACGTCCTACGAGACCAAATTAAAAGATCACTTCCCTGCGGACAAATTACGTCCTACGAGGCGAACCAAAAAATCCCAACATTCAATCAATAGCCGGCCGAGTCCGTGCGTGAAATACAAGACATTAAAATTCGTTCATCAAGAACAAACTAAGTATTATTCAGACATATTAACATTCGTTCATCAAAAACAAACTAAGTCTTATTCAGACATTAAAATTCGTTCATCAAGAACAAACTAAAACTTATTCAGTCATATTAATTTTTGTTCATCAAGAACAAACTAAGTCTTATTCAGACATACTGAAAACCAGTTCATCAAGAACAAACTTGAGTCTCTTCAGACACCCTGAAACTTGAGTCTTCAGACACTGATTTTCTAAAGGGTCACACCCATATAAGCGTGATCTCAAGATGTCTACGACATCCAGAACCCAACAAAATGAAGACTTCAAGTTCTATATGTCCGCTGGAAAGAGCACGGGACTGTCAGGACAAGCCCTGAGGAGTGGGTCCAAGAGAGAATAGACGATGCCAAGGCAGAGAGAGAGAGAGAGGCCGAAAGCAAGGAGAAGAAGGAAGAACAAGAAAGAAAGGAGAAGGAAGAGCAAGAGAGAAAGAAGGAAGAACAAGAAAGAAAGGAGAAGAAGGAGGAGCAAGAGAGAAAGGAGAAGAAAGAAGAACAAGAAAGAAAGGAGAAGAAGGAAGAACAAGAAAGAAAGAAGACGAGGGAAGAGCAAGATAGGCTAGATAAACTCACGAAGGAAGAACACGAAAGAAGGGATGGACTTGCAGGAGAAGAACATGCAAGACAGGAGAGAGAACAAGAACGAAAGGATAGGCTCAAAAGGGAGGAAAGGCAGCGGGCCCATGAGCTACAGATGGCCCAGATTGGCACTGCCAGCTCCTCTCCAGCCCCTGGCGCATCTGCCCTCACTCAGGCTCATACCTTTATGCCCAAGTGGACTGAGGCAGAGCCCGAGGTGTGGCTCGATCGGGCAGAAAGGGTCCTTAGCGCCTACCCACTCGCTCCCGCCAAAGTCTCCCTACTCTTGGGAAAATTCCTGAGAAAAGGGTCTAATTGCTTTCAACGCCCTCCCTGAGGCGGATCAAGGGAGATGGGTGGAAGTGCACCAGGCGATCACAAAGGCATATAAGATCACCCCGAATGCTGGAGACGACGCTTGAGAGGCCAGATAAAAGAAGCAGGGCAGACCTGGTCTGACCGGGAGTATCAATCAGATAGGGCCCTCTCAAAATGGCTAGAGTCCCTGGGAGTCTCCACCACCGAGGACATGCTCGAGCGGTTCAAGATTGAAAACTTTTTATATTACGCCCCTTCCGCCCTAGCCACCTATGCATGCGAAAAGGCACCCACGACTCTGGAGTGCTGTCGCATCACCAACACATGGGACACCCATCATGCCCATGCAAGTTCATTGGGACGTCAAATTTGCCCTCCTTCTTTCACCTCCAGCACCTCTCCACCCAAGAATGGGCACTCGCAGAAACCCGTTGTGTGTGGGTTCTGCAAGAAAGCCGGGCATTCCACTGAGCAGCCAAAACAAGCCCCAGGCACTGCCCGCAGCGCCTTTCAAACCCTCTTCCGGGAATCTACCAACTAACAAGCCTGCACCCTCCTCAGGGGCAGTGCCACAAACAGCCAGAGCTATTGCACAGCTTGCAAAGTTTATGACCACTCTCCCACATGGGCAAAATGCCCTAATAAGAAATCAAGTACTCCTGCCATTGCCTTGGCAGTTACAAATCCAAAGTCCTTAGGCCCTCCAGCTGAGGGTCCCATATATGTGGCACCTCCTTGAGGGAGGTACCCCGCACGCCAGGTCAAGGCATTTGATGAATCTGGCGTGCAAATTTCCCTCATAAGGAAAGACAAAGCTCCCTATGGAGCCATCATTAACCGACGTAAACTCGTCACAGTTGAGGGTACCAATCAATTTAAAATGATACTCCCTACTGTTCAACAGAGTCACAAGACCTCATAGATCCAAAATCTGCACCCTTGCAGCAGCAAGCTATATTCCTGGAGGTTATGACATCCTCCTGGGACAGGACTTACAGTCATCCATTTAAGTTACAGAATTCCAGGGGTCCAAATTCCCCAAATCATTCATTAGGCACGAGCAGGCCTCAAACGCCTGCACTCATTACACAGCCGGTGCCACCTAAGTACGATGTGCAGTGGCCCCCCTCCATCACAATCGATTCCAGATCCCATTCTGGTGCCTGGCCCTGCCCCAGTGCTAGTGCCAGGGCCCAAACAGATCTCCCTTCAGGAGATCCCAAACTCGATTCACTTGCGTGCACTGAGCAGTGCCAAGCTCCGTCTGTCCTGAATGACGAATAAATTCCAAATCACATAATAGTGCCTGACCCTGCCTTGGTTCCAGCGCCAGAGCACGGCCCTGATCAGGATCCCGTCTCTTCTCCTGACCTGGCTCCGCTACCAGTGCCAGTAAGAGCAAAGGATTCTTCCAACCACAGCGGAAGCTCAAGTGAAGGAAGCTCAATGCTCAATTTGACCGTACCAAGGAGAACCATCAACCCAAAGAGATCTGTGGAAGAAATCACCGTAGGTGCCTGAGCTGGTCATGGTAAAAACCTCCCGAATGCCTGAATTATCACGCCCACAGTAAATTATCCATTTGTCTTAACCATCTCTCTCTCTCTCTTGTATTGAGCTTGGGGCACTACCATTTTAGGCTTCTTAACGATGTCTTTTAGTTTTTCTTTCCCCAGTCCCCATTGTGGTCTACAAAAGACACGACCATGATCTGTGAAATTGTTCCTTCGCAAAAAGGTTTTAATAAGTTAAATGCACATGGCTGTTTGATGGTGAAAGAGAAAAGTTTAAACAATAGTACTACTGGTGTTGTGAAAGTAAGAAACTGCTTAATGCAAGGCCGAGCAATAACCATATTTTCAAATGGACAACTCTTAAAAACTGCGAGGCGAGTCTTGTCCAAAAAGAAAAAATGTGACTTGGGATACAAAATATATATAGTTAACGATCGTGAAACTGACCAGAATGAATGCTCTTGCTCATAAGCTTTCATTTTTAAAATATTTCCATATTCTAGTTTTAAATGTTTTAATGTATTCAAATTATTCAAATACTGTTTTGTAAAGGTGTTGGTGGCTTTTTCTTTTTGTTTTAAGTTTCCCCACAAAGTTAATCCTCAATGATGTCCTGGTTTCCTTGCATATGGGACGTACTGTAATTTCAGACAAACAATTTACAAACAAACAAAAATAAAATAAAATAAAGCCGTATTCAGTAAAATACTGAATAAGAAGATAGAACGAAAAAGTAAAACCATCATACCCAAATCACCTAGATAGATAGGGAATCACAAAAAGTGGAAGAAAAAAAAAAGGAAAAAAAAAACTTAGGAATAGAGAATAGTTTTTCAGGATTCTGGGGGTAGGTTCTGATAATTCAGGATTTTAATACATTCAGGATTTTAAGTTTCGGATTTTGACATTCAGGATTTTAAGATTCGGGATTATGAACCAAACCCTTAAAGAGATCTGATGAACTCTCCTCGCACCAGTGCAAATTTGGCACAGTGCCATCCTTTTATCCTATGAAGTTCCTTGGCATCTCTATCCCGAAGAGGGTGTCAGGGTTTCTCACCTATCTATTTTTCTTATAACTCTGTAATTTATTCTTTTCCTTTAACATTTTTTCCTTTCATTGTTTTGTTCAATTAATCATATTATTTTACGCTTCACAAAGGCTTATATTTTACCTTGTTTCCCACTCTGCCAATGCAGAGTGCAACTGACAGACGTCCCAATTTTGTAAGTCCTATGACTTACCTTTGAAGCCCCTTGGGCAAAGGAATAAACCTAAGCAATTTTCATAGGCTTAACAGTTTAATTTTGGCATATTAATCATCATTTATCTTTAACATTATCATTTGCTTTCTTTGTTATTCCCTTGTAATTTAAACCCCGAGTCCGTGAACTGAAAAGACTGTGTACTTACATATTTGTCTGTCCTTCATTGTACTTAGCTTCGTGCCCATAAGCACCACTGACCTCAGTGCCATGTCTGGCACTGTGCCATCAACTTAAGTAACATGGTGAAACCTAACGAAGACCATGTATACTCGTATTTCATTGTAATGCCTCCTCAAGGCAGACTAACTGCATGTCTCTGACTATAACAACTATTAAAAGTTAAGTGCATGAATATTTTAAGACTTACATTAAGGAAATCACTTACAGTTATTGTGTTTAATATTTACTGTGACTTTCTTATATTTGTAACTGTTCCTATTTCAAAATAACAGTATCTTAGGATTTATCGCATTTTAATACTTATGATCATCTATCTCATATTTCTTTTGAGATTTACCTTAAGGAGGTCAATTAAAGTTAGTGTATTTTAATATTTACAGTAACTTTCTTATAGTTGTAAATGTACCTGTTTTAAAGTTACAGTAATCTAAGGTTAAAACCTTGATTTTTTCCTTACTCTGCGATTAACGTAAAATACTGAATTCTTTATCAAGTAAATTTTCAGATATCTCATATGACCCAGAGAGATTTAGGTTAATAAATATACGTGAGTGCCGTTAACGCGAAAATTAGAGTAATATAAAGCATTTGTCAGCTGAATCCTTGGTTTGGTAGACATTCGCACCCGACTGAAGGTGCGAAATGACACCATTTCATTCAAATTATCCCTTCTGAGTGAATAAGATAGAAATAATCAATACACAATCACGTGTGGAATAGAAATAAATTTCTGACTCACATCAGGATCGAACCCAGGTCTTAAAATTGAAAGGCAAGGGTGCTGCCTCACTAGGCCATACAAGTTATAAAAGAAGTTGGAACCTGAGGGCAACTGCACCCAAGGAATTACCTGGGCAAGCTAGCTGCTTGCATACCAGCGTGTTTTCCCCAACTTCCCGACTCAGCAATGACCCAATTGACACCATTTCATTCGAATTATCCCTTCTGAGTGAATAAGATAGAAATAATCAACACACAATCACGTGTGGAACAGAAATAAATTTCTGACTCACATCAGGATCGAACCCAGGTCTTTCAATTGAAAGGTAAGGGTGCTGCCCACTAGGCCATACAAGTCCTCCCTTCCTATCATATGGCCATACCACTGTAGTCTTCTTTCAGGGGCCTTCTTGGATAGGTCTGCCACTTTCGTATTCCCCCTTATTCTTTCATACTTGATACTATGCATTTTTGTCACTCCACATATCCATATAAGCATTTTCATCTCTAGTGCATCCAATTTCTTCTCTTGCGCCCTCTTTGCCAGCCATGTTTTTTTTTTCTTTCTTTTTTAGTTGATAGGTAAGATGGGTGAAAGAAGAGTGAGGGCGGTTAGCTAGCTAACCATGGTAGGGAATAGTTTAGAAAGTGAAATATTAGTAAGAGTAATGTCAAGTGTGGTTTATCCACAATTTTATTTAGGTAAGGGTACAATTTTTCTAATATTAACATAATACAATAATAATTTTACATTATAATAACACGGTGAATTGTACATATTGCATATTTTGAATTTTATTTCTTATTAGTATAATCATATTTAAAACATAAAATAAAATAAAAAATAAGTTCCAATTTCCTCATTTTAACCTTGATGTTAATTATCATAATGATTTTGCATGATACCTACATAGTAAATTCTAAATATTACTTTTTCACAAGGCATTTCTTAATAATATAATGGTTGAGGTTCATCACGATGAATATATGAAGATAGGCTGCTCTTCTCCACCATTTGTGGTCTGTGTTGTTTGGGTGGCTGCTCTCTTCTGCTACGGATTCTTCTGTTAATTCACTATTGTATTGATCTAGTTTGCTCCATATGTTGGTTGCCAGTCTGTATAATCTTTGATTAATTGGTTCTACTTTGTATTTTTTGTGTATTTGTTCTATATTCAGATCGCCATCTTCTTGATTGTTTCTCACTGCGGACCTTAGTATCTTATTTTGGAATTTTTGTAATGCACTTATATTGAAGTCGATGCTAAACACGTGGGTATTGGTGGGTATTCCATTATTGGTCTGATTAGGCTTTGTAGAAATGGATTTTGATATTTGTATTCATATTCCTAAACCGTTTTAGCTTTGTATTTTGTGTTCTTGCTATTCTTAGCCTTTCTCTCACGTGTCTTGATATTCCTTTGTCCGAATTGCATTCCTAGTATTCTTGTGCTTTTAGTAAAATTCATCGGTTATTGGTCTAACATTATTTGTGCAGGTTTGTAAGCAGACACTGATACTAGTTGGAATTTAGATTTATTTGTCTTTATCTTCCACTTCTTTTCAAACTGATTTATTCTTTCAATTTGGTTCATTGTTTTTTGTGCTACTTTTCTTTTTCAAAGTTTGGTCCTTCTTCGAGTGCGTTTTTCTGGGTGTATAACTATTTGAGTTATATCATCTGCAAAGCAAACATCAGTACAGTACTCTGGTGGTGAAGTCATATCTGATATATATAATATGAACAGTGTTGGACTGAGTACAGATCCTTGTGGGACTCACTTAGTAATGGGAATGGATTCCTATGTAATTTTGTAACTTGATTGCAGCTGTTCGATCTTTGATGAAGTTGCATAGTATTTTCTCTCAAAAATTTCTGGAAGGTTGAGATGTAATATTTTGTATTGAAGTCCTTGTATCCATACATTGTCAAATGCCTTGGTTATATCTCTACATACTAGGTTACATAGGTACTTCTTCTTTGTGATAGTGCAATACTCTCATATATTGTTGCTATTGCAATCTGGGTCCCTCTTCCTTTTCTAAACCATATTGATTATTATTGTGTAGCTGATTACCTTCTAGGAACAACACTAATCTGTTGTTAATTATTTTTTCAAATATTTTGCCAGGTAGCCTATTTCTAGTAATGATATTGGTCTATAATTCTCTACCTGACTAGTATCTTTTCCTGGTTTGGGTATCAAAATCATTATTGCATTCTTGAATATAATTGGAAAATATCCCATTCAGAGAGCCCAGTTGTATATTTCTCTTAATTTTTCGAATGCAATGTCTGGTAAATTTTGAATTATGATCTTGTTAATTCCACTCTTTCCTGGTGCTTTGTGTTTAAAATTTTTAATTACAGGTATTATTTTGATTTCCCATAACTCTATTTTCCTTGTTAATGGGCAGTCTTCATTGAGTCTGCTAATATCAGCTGCATGATGCGGATTTGTTCTGTTTCTATGTTGTTCAATGAATTCATTGACTATTGTCTCATGTTGGTTGCCGAAATTTTGGTTATCCTCCTGCGTTATCTGGAATACTTCCTGCCAGTAGACCTTGTGCAGTACTTCCTTCTCTTTGTCATCATATATTTTCTCATTCCCATGCTTTATGTATGGCGAAGTATTAATTTTGCTTCCCATCAGTCTTGCAACGGAGTTCCAAAATTGTTTTGGGTTATTGTACTGTATTTCTGTGTTTTTTATTAGGTCTTCTCAATTTTGATGATATAATCTTAAGTTTTCTTGTACTAACTGTTCTTGTAATGACACATATCTTCTCTTTAATGTTGCTCCACCCTGTTATAAGTACTGTGTTTTGGATGTTGTTGTAGTGCCAATGTATCAATTTCATCTTATCACTACTAATAGGATGTGGAAGTGTGGTGTATTTAGTTATGGGTATATGATTTTTTATTGCTTCCTCTATATTTCTGTACCATTCTTCAAGCTCACCATCTACTATTTCTTTTGTTATTTCTATTTCATTTGAATTTATTGTTGGTTGTCTACTCATTTTTCCTTCTATTTCATTTTTGAAGCTTTCCCAACTTACTCTTTTTATATTTGGTATTTCTAAGGATGGAATCATTATTGGATTGGTTGACAATGTAATTACCATTGGTATATGATCGGAGGAGGTTGATGGTCCTCTTGTAACGGCAATATTGAGGTGAATTTGTTATTTCCCAATATTATATCTGGCTTTCCTTTTCTGTTATTTGCTACAAAGGTATCGAAATCAGGTCCTAAGTGTATGATATACTTTTTATTTATTAATCTGACTATTTCTTGTCCTGTGTAATTAGATTGCCTATATCCAAATAGTTGGTGTCTGGCATTTAGATCTGCAATGAGGTAGGTTGGTTCTCTCCTGTTCATTAACTTCATGACATCCGGAAGTGGGAAATAATGTCTTCTTGGCGGCTTGTAAGCTGTAGCGATCACTATTAGTCCTTTGTTAGTTTGAATTTGGACTGCTAAAAAATCGTCTTGGAAATCGTCTATTATCTTATGTCTAATATTACTCTTGATTGCTATTGCAATTCCTGCAAAGGGTTCATCAGCAAAGTTTTGCGTATATGTATTATATCCAAACATTTTCAGAGTTTCATTTCATTTCATACCATGCTCATTGATTAATATTATGTCAGGGTCTTCTTCTCTATATACATTGTATAATTTAAATTTCTGTTTTTCAGGATTTCACGTTGTGCTGAATTATTTTAATTCTTCGTAGAGTTGAGTCCATTTGAGTTACAATGGTCTAGTAATTGTGTTCTTTTTCTTTCCCTTTTTGTTTTCTGGTGTTATTGTCTACTGGCGTAGTACTTTTTGATGCTAAAGTTGATCCCTGCGGATTTTGTAAGATGGGAGAGTTGGAGAAACCTGAGAAGCTTGGTAATGAGGCTTGTATTTCTTCTGATAATTGATGCTGCGTTTCTTGTAAATTACTTATGCGTCCTGAGGGATGGATTGGTGAGTTCGAGTCCGAACTGGGCTCATTTCCGAGTGTAAAGTCTTCATCTGATGAGTCGTCTTCTGAGCTCTCTGCTGTGTTCTCTTCATATTGTGTGCAGTCTTGCATATCTTGTTGTATATCCTGAGTTGCTTGTAAATCTTCTGCTTTGCTTGTATGGTTTTCTTGTCTTTTATTCCTTTCCATGGTGCTTGCTATCATGTTTATTGTTTCTTTAGAGAAGTGTATTGTAGGTAAATTGTTATCTGTTAATATGCTGTTTGTTACTGAGGGGTAGAATCCTCCTTGGCGCAGCCCCAGTTTTATTGCTAAATTTGTTATTATCGTGATTCTTGTCTCTTCTTGTATTCTACTTATATTATTTTGGATGTTATTTGCATTAGCCTGGCAATTTCCTGTATTAGTGGCTGTAACTTTGGCGTAACTTGTACAGTTGCTTGTAGTGGATGTTGCATTTCTGTTTGCTTTGATCTCTTGAATTTTTCTTTTTATTAGGGCCTTTCTCACTGGGCATTTCGCTGCTAAAGTTCTATGTTGCTGATTGCAGTTAGCACATTTTTTTTGTATTTTCTTTACATTCTCTGTACATATGATCATGTGATGAACATTCAGAGCATATTTTATAGTTATTATCTTTAGGGCATTCCTTGAGCAGATGCTCATAGGAGTAGCATCTGTAGCAGAATGACACATTTACAAATATATCCTCTTCAATATGTTCACTTGGAATGTATTGGTAGGCTATAAATAATCCTCTTTCTATGGCTCTCTTTGCCATCTTCGGTGTTTCAAACTTTATTTTCATGGCGTGGGAATTGTTTTGGATTTTTATCACCTCATCCACTGCAGCCCACTCCTTTTTCCTCTCGATACTGACTTTAAGGTCGTCTTCTCAGTATTCTACCGTTGTAGCGTCTAGGTATTTTGCTACTATAGTTTTCATGGAATTATATTTTGGGGGGTCTATTACCTCAAACTCTTCATTTGCAAAAACTGTTCTGTTCTCTGAATTGTGAATCTTTTCTGAGTCATCTTCGTGAACATTGACAAAGAATACTGTGTTGGCATGGATTACTCTTTGACTCTAGCCTGATGGCGCTTCTATACACTGCCATAACTCGAGCCATCTACTTGGCTCGTCATGCGGTTTAGACTATTGTCTTGTATCTTAATCTTCATTTTGAATCATGTTATTTACTTCTTTCTTGAAGTTTTGCCACAAAGAAGGGTGACACATAAACCTAGCTATGCTGGCACTGAAAAAAGAGGCCAGAACGATGCAGAAGACCTAGAATCGAGGAAAGATTTTGACAAACCTATCAATGCTGGTCTCATTACTGCCTTACACTCTCATCTTTTAACTTCTATGTTGATCCTGCGGGCACACAAGACACCTGCCATCTTTCTCCAATTTTTCCATCCAGCGTGCACTGTGTGTTTAGTTTCTACATCCAAATTTCCATCATCAGCTACTGCTGAACCAAGATACCTAAATTTTTCTACTCGGTTCAACCTTGTTCCTTCCATATAATCTCGGAGTCTAGATCTGCACTGAACCTTAGGTATTCAGTCTTCTTGCTATTGATCTTTATTCATCTGCCCTTCAGTACCTTCCTCCATTGCTCTAGTTCTGACTCGAATAGCCCACTGCTGGTGCTGCATATTGATCTCATTCCTTGAGATAACACACCCATAATCAGGTAAAAAAGATATGGACTTGAAGCAGCTCACTGATGTAAACCCAATGCGTTTTTGCTCCTTCTTACATTTCTTGGACCAACGTCACATACTTCTCTGGTGTTCCCTTTGTTTGCATACATCTCCAAACCTCTTGCTGTGGGATTCTATCATATGCATTTTCCATGTCTTTTAATACTATGTGCAGTACTTTCTGCTTTCCCAGGTTTTTTTCCATCATCTGTCTAAGGGAAAAAACTGCAACTGTCGTTCCTCAACCTTGCATGAAACCAAATTGTTCTCCACCTACAGATATTTCTTCCCTAATCCTTTGATACATTATTCTTCCCAGATTTTCATGGTATGAGACATTACCTTTGGGCCCTGTTCACATGGGGCGGAAACCGCACGGATGCAAAAAGTGATGACCGTACACATTATGGCGGTTATTAGGAAGTGGAGGATATAACATCCCTACGATATGGTCAAAGACTGTATCGAAAACTGAGAGAATATGAGCCCAGCTTCTCCATTAATTTCAGAATGACCATAAAATAATTTGACGATCTACTTACACTGAATAAGGATGATAGTTCATCAAATAACATAATGCAAAGTGTATTAATTTATATGTAATTCATGTTATTGCCGAAATTTTGTTATCCTCCTGCGTTATCTGAATACTTCCTGCCAGTAGACCTTGTGCAGTACTTCCTTCTCTTTGTCATCATATATTTTCTCATTCCCATGCTTTATGTATGGCGAAGTATTAATTTTGCTTCCCATCAGTCTTGCAACGGAGTTCCAAAATTGTTTTGGGTTATTGTACTGTATTTCTGTGTTTTTTTATTAGGTCTTCTTCAATTTTGATGATATAATTCAAGTTTTCTTGTAGCTAACTGTTCTTTGTAATGACACATATCTTTCTCATTAATGTTGTCTCCACCCTGTTATAAGTACTGTGTTTTGATGTTGTTGTAGTACTAATGTATCAATTTCATCTTATCACTACTAATAGGATGTGGAAGTGTGGTATATTTTAGTTATGTATATATGATTTTTATTGCCTCTATATTTCAAATTATCTCTTCAAGCTCACCATTCACTATTTCTTTGTTATTTCTATTTCATTTGAATTTATTGTTGGTTTTCTACTCATTTTTCCTTCTATTTCATTTTTGAAGCTTTCCCAACTTACTCTTTTTATATTTGGTATTTCTAAGGATGGAATCATTATTGGATTGGTTGACAATGTAATTACCATTGGTATATGATCGGAGCAGGTTGATGGTCCTCTTGTAACGGCAATATTGAGGTGTGAATTTGTTATTTCCTCAATATTATATCTGGCTTTCCTTTTCTGTTATTTGCTACAAAGGTATCGAAATCAGTCCTAAGTGTATGATATACTTTATTTATTAATCTGACTATTTCTTGTCCTGTGTACTCAGATTGCCTATATCCAAATAGTTGGTGTCTGCGCATTTAGATCCGCGCGAGGTAGGCTGTTCTCCTGGTTCATTAACTTCATGACATCCGGAAGTGGGAAATGTCTCCTGACTACTCTATGTCGTAGCGATCACCATTAGTCCCTACTAGCCTGAATCAATCGTTGAAAATCGTCTCGGAAATCAAGTCTACACATCTTAGCGTTCAATACCTCTTGATCATTGCAATTCTGCAAAGGTTCATCAGCAAAGTTTTGCGTATATGTATTATATCCAAAACATTTTTTAGAGTTTCATTCTTCATTTCATACCATGCTCATTGATTAATATTATGTCAGGGTCTTCTTCTCTATATACATTGTATAATTTAAATTTCTTTGTTTTCCAGGATTTCACGTTGTGCTGAATTATTTTAATTCTTCGTAGAGTTGAGTCCATTTGAGTTACAATGGTCTAGTAATTGTGTTCTTTTCTTCTTTTCCTTTTTGTTTTATGTTATTGGTTACCATGTAGTGCTTTTTGATGCTAAAGTTGATCCCTGCGGATTTTGTAAGATGGGAGAGTTGAGAAACCTGGCAGCTTCTGGTAATGAGGCTTTGTATTTCTTTCCGATAATTGATGCTGCGTTTCTTGTAAATTACCGGCGCGTCCTGAGGAGATTGCGGAGTTCGAGTCCGAACTGCTCATTTCGAGTGTAAAGTCTCATCTGATGAGTCAGTCTTCGAGTTTAGTTAGCACTTCCAGGCAGCAGTCTTGCATACCCTGTTGTATATCCTGAGTTGTTTGAAATCTCTGCTTTGTTTGTATGGTTTTCTTGTCTTTATTCTTTCATGGTGCTTGCTATCATGTTTATTGTTTCTTTAGAGATGTATTGTAGGGCAAACTGTGCTATCTGTTAATATGCTGTTTGTTACTGAGGTAGAATCCCCTGGCGCAGCTATTTATTGCTAAATTCTATATTATCGTGATTTTGTCTCTTCTTGTATTCTACTTATATTATTTTGGATGTTATTTGCATTAGCCTGGCAATTTCTGTATTAGTGGCTGTAACTTGGCGTAACTTGTGGCAGTTGCTGTAGTGTGGATGTTGCATTTGCTTGCTTTGATCTCTTGAATTTTTCTTTTATTAGGCCTTTCACTGCGCTTCCTGCTGCTAAAGTTCTATGTTGCTTATCAGTTAGTACATTTTTTTTGTATTTTCTTTACATTCTCTGTACATATGATCATGTATAAATTATCTGTATATATTTTATAGTTATTATCTTTAGGGCATTCCTTGAGCAGATGCTCATAAGAGTAGCATCTGTAGCAGAATGACAAATTTACAAATATATCCTCTTCAATATGTTCACTTGGAATGTATTGGTAGGCTATAAATAATCCTCTTTCTATGGCTCTCTTTGCCATCTTCGGTGTTTCAAACTTTATTTTCATGGCGTGGGAATTGTTTGGATTTTATCACCTCATCCACCAGCCCACTCCTTTTCCTCTCGATACTGACTTTTGCTATCGTCTTCTCATGATTCACCGTTGTAAAGTGCCCAGGTATTTTGCTACTATAGTTTTCATGGAATTACATTCTGGGGGTCTATTCACTCAAACTCTTCATATCTGCAAAAACTGTCCTGTTCTCTGAATTGTGAATCTTTTCTGAGTCATCTTCGCGAACATTGACAAAGAATACTGTGTTGGTACGGGATTACTCTTGGACTCTGGCCTGGATGGCGGCTCTATACACTGCCATAACTCGAGCCATCTACGGCTCGCTAAGTGCGGTTTAGGACTATTGTCTTGTATCTTAATCTTCATTTTGAACTGCATGTTATTACTTTTCTTGGAAGTTTCACAAAGAAGGGCGTGACACATAACCTATAGCTATGCTGGCATCGAAAGAGAACAGAACGATGCAGAAGATCTAGAATCGAGGAAAGATTTTGGATAAACCTCACGGGCTACTTTCTCGGATACTAGGTAGTCATGAGAACAGGTCTTTGCCGCGGTGCCGGAGGCAGACTAGACCATCTTTCAACGGTAAGCTTTTTTTTACAAACTGTATCAATGAAGTTGGTCTCACACTGCCTCACACTCATCTTTTAACTTGTTGATCTTGACGCGAAATAACAAGACACCTGCCATCTTTCTCCAATTTTTTCCATCCAGCTCACTGTGTGTTTAGTTTCTCATATCCAAATTTCCATCATCGCCAATGCTGAACCAAGATTACCTAAATTTTTCTACTGGTTCAACCTGTTCCTTCCATATAATCTCGGAGTCTAGATCTGCACGAATCCTAGAGATCTTGTAGTCTTCGTTATTGATCTTATTCATCTGCTCAGCACTCTTTCCCTCCATTGCTCTAGTTCTGACTCGAATAGCCCATCGTTGGTGCTTATATTGATCTCATTCTGAGATAACACACCCATAATCAGGTATGAAAAGATATGACTTCTGAGTTAGCTCACTGACAACCTATCATGTTTGCTCCTTCTACATTTCTGACCAACATCACATACTTCTGGTGTTCCTGTCAGATACACCTCCAAATCCTCTACTGTGGATTCTATCATATGCATTTCCATGTCTTTAATACTATGTGTGCAAATTTCTACATTTCTCCCAGGTTTTTTTTCCATCATCTGTCTAATGGAAAACTGCAACTGTCGTTCCTCAACCTTGCATGAAACCAAATTGTTCTCCACCTACAGATATTTCTTCCCTAATCCTTTGATACATTATTCTTCCCAGATTTTCATGGTATGAGACATTACCTTTGGGCCCTGTTCACATGGGGCGGAAACCGCACGGATGCAAAAAGTGATGACCGTACACATTATGGCGGTTATTAGGAAGTGGAGGATATAACATCCCTACGATATGGTCAAAGACTGTATCGAAAACTGAGAGAATATGAGCCCAGCTTCTCCATTAATTTCAGAATGACCATAAAATAATTTGACGATCTACTTACACTGAATAAGGATGATAGTTCATCAAATAACATAATGCAAAGTGTATTAATTTATATGTAATTGTGAATAATAAATCCATACACACATATATGTATATACTATAAAATATGTGTATATATGTAAATATTTTATATATATATATTATATATATATATATATGGTTGATCATGTATTATTCAATTTACGTAATTTTTACGGCCCTGCAAACCAAGATTACACGTAACCTGCCACTTGAAGCCAAAAGTTAACCTCAAAGACAGTCGCTAATTAGCCAAAGGTCGCCAGTTAAGGGTAATTAACCTTAACAAAAATATTTGAGATGAATTTGATTTTAAACGCAATGGTTCTTCCAAACATTCGGACGCTAGGCATAAAAAGCATCGAGATTTAACCTGATTTTGCTTACCCTAAACTTATTTATCGAATAACGGGCTGAAGGTTAACAATATAATAATGAGGCTTAATCTAGACTTCGTAAACACATATACAGGTGGGGATGAAGGAGAAACAAAAGAAATGCGAAATACAGAAAAAGATAAAAGAATGGGCTAAGTTTTGAACAAAAAGCGTTTACCTTTACCTTAGGACGAACAAGCAGCGCACTCAACACCGCTGAGGGGGTCTTCGCACTGCTTCTTCACTTCACTAATAGATAATAGAAAGAAAGGACAGGGCCACCTTTCCAGACAACGTCTGTCTGAGATAAGGCTAGCTTCCTCTCTGCAGTTCCCTGACTGCTCAATAAACAGGCCTGGCAGTCATGCCTTAGGCGCTTCATGCTCTGTTAAAAACATTCGCCACGAGACAGGTAGAAAGGAAAAAGACTTTTAGGACCACCTATTCTTGGGTTGAATAAGTGGAAATTTCTCCCATAGGGAAAATGGCTAAATGCCACCTATCCTTTTCAACAGACGTTAAAGTTGAACTGAAGACGCCCTAGCGACGTGCCACCTCCTAGTCCTGATCAGGCTGATACTACTATCCCTAAATGTCTGAGTGGCTAACAGCGTAAATATTTATAAAAGCCCTCATGAGGGCCTTCACCCCGGGCGTGGAAGGTCTATACTAAGCAAGCTGTTCAGCTCTCAGAGGCACCTCCTTCCTGAGCAGATTAGTCCTGGTTAGCCTACTCAGTCAGCAGAACCGCCCAACCCTAGATATGACATGAGCCATAATCACACTTAACCTAACTTAATAGTACTAGAAGGTGCTCACGGTTCATTATAGGTCACCTCCCACAATCATGATGTATTCTAGACTCAGCCTAGTGGTACATTCTATGATATTCCCTAGTTTAACTTCATCCTAACCCGACCAGAAAGCACCAACATAAGAGTTAGCTGGTCTAACCAATTACAAATATTGTCATGTTTATCACAATTAAATTAGCTAGTTAATCTCATGAGGGTTGCCTCATATGATAAAATGGGTGCCTCACTGAGGTCTTAGGCCATGTCACGAGCATCGTGGGTTCGTTTCACAATAGTTAAGATTACTGGTACTAGTTAGGCTACTTACATGATTACTGCGGTTCGGTATAAGTGAAAGAATACATTACTAAATTGATGTACTGCATTTTAAGGCGCGGCCTAGGCTAGGCATTAAATAAAATGAAGAGATCACACTGGCTACCTTCTGGGCAAGGCCAGGATGACTTCTTAGATGTTAGGCACTGTGCCGAGAGGGCACTAGTGCCAGGATGAGCGAGTAGTCAGTAACTACTGGCTCTCTTCCGCCCCTTCTTCTCTTCGGGATCCTCCGCGCTCCATCAGCATTGGCCAGGTGATGAGCAATCGCACTGGACAGGCCAGAAGGGCTAGCTGGCGCGGTCAGGGGCAACTGCAGCTGAGACCCCTACTCCAGCTGCTGCGACAACCGGAGCGAGAGCGATCTCGACTTCATGGGCCCGGTGATGCCAGTTCCTAGTCTTCCCGGCGAAAGGGGTACTGATCTCCAGGGTTCATCCTGAGTCAAATTCTCTTGCAAAGAAGAATTTGCAAAGAAGTTTGGGTGCTGGAGGCTCTGTCGCGATGATCAACTGCATGGGGAATCCTAAATCTCCCGGAGGAGGATTCGCTTTGATTTGTGGACCCGGCATAGGGCCTTTCACTAGGAAGCCCAACGTCCGGACGGACGGAGTCTGGCACTGCTCAGTGCCCAAAGTGGCACTGGCAGCAGTTGAGGTCAGGCATGCCTGATGAGGGTCCGGAGGTGCACACTCCTCGTGACTACTGTGTCATTGCGGCAGATTCCTGCCCCAGCAGGAGATCGTGAGTCTCTCCTAGAGTTGTTCGGGGCACCCACGCATGTTGAGTTTGTTTGGGCAGTCTCCCACCTGTGGAGGCCTGCCTGCTTGCACGTCCCAGCGGTACTGCCCTCTGAATCTCTCTTCGCGGAGTGGGCACCTCAGGCCAGCCTCGCACTGGAGGGCTAGGCCTGGAATAGTTTGGGTTGTGCCCTTCTGCACCACTTTGTGGGAAGTGGAAGGTGGAGGCTTGTCAGTGGTTGAGAGTTTTACATGTGGCCTCGTGGAGAGGTAACGCTGCCAAGTGATAAGGCAGTACCAGCTCGTGAGAGAAGATCCTGACTCAAATGTTAGCACTACCTGGCCGAATCTCCACCTACCACGCTAAGGCGGCAGAGCTGCACTCCCAAGGCGCAGACCTGAGTTGGACCGTGGAACGGGATGGTAGGCTCCTCTATCCACTTCTACTGCACCGCGCTTCTTCTCAGCCAACCACAGCACCGGGCTGGCACTTGGGCCCCGGGCCCGTACACATCTTCGCAGTGTCTACTGTGACCGAAGGTCACGGCAGGCTAGCGCTCTGAAGAGGGGCCACCGAGATGGAACTGGCTTCCAGTCTCGCAAAGATCCAAAGTACCAGCAGCAGTGTGCGTAAAGTGCTGATTAGGCCGACAAATTTGGTGGTGGGACATGATGCACAGGGGCCGGAGATCCAGCATTGTAGTGGCTAGCAGCCCCACAGATTTGCACTTGCCTTTGGATGGGCTCGTGGCCTGCAACTGTTGAGGGAGAGGGCTGGAGCGGATGAATCGAGCGGAGTTCTGGCTGGTAGATAGGCTGTTTATTAGTGCCGAGTTTGTATCGGCACTCTCAGCTTCAGCGTGGCTCCCCCCTTCTTGGGCTATTGCACAGGGTCTCAGGCAGTCCATTCTTCGGTCGAGTGGAGTTCGCGTAGGTAGTGGCCGGAGGGATGATTCGCTTGAAAGCAGCGACTGATTGAAGGTTTCCCACGAATCAGCCATGCGACAAGCTTCCATAGTGTGTGGAGGGCTGTTTGTCGTTACATATACAGCAAGGCCCTGGCACACATTGGAAAAGGTCTTCTAGTATGGTCCGATTGAAAAGATCCCCAAACGTCGTAGCCAAGGAGTCAAACCAAAGGCATCGACTGGGCTTTGTGACATGTCTATTCTGTCCACATTCACAGACTTCTCATAAGACCTCGAAACCGTTGTTCCATTTTTCTGGGGTTATCCTGCAGGCCTTTGGTAATGACTCACAACCCGCCGTTGCCTCTCTGAGCTCTTTTCCAGGAGCTGGCTGCCTGGCTTTTCCATATGCTTCATTAGTATTAAGGCCTTCTCCGTCTGCAGTGCTTTGTAGTTATCGGCAAGAGCCTCGACCTCCTCCACATGCTCTGGCTCGTCCTCAGTCCACTTGGGGACTGGAATTGATACCGAAATTGACGCTTGATGCAGCAGGTGTAGGACTGGAGGCTTGATGGCTAGCCATAGCTTCTGCATTCTTCCATTACTTTCTCTGGAGCCTGATTCTTCTCCTAGGGGCTAAACCTGCTCTTGCAGGCTAACTCATGCTGTCTCCTCTTTTCTTTCTCTTTCCTCTTCATATTGCCTTTGTTCAGCCTACACTCCTCTGCTCGAGTCTTCCTCCTGCTCTGGCCAAGTCGTCCACTCTGCCCCCAACCTGCAGTGCAGTTCCAGCCGGGTGAGACCCGGCACCGGCTCCCAGCCCCAGAAGGTTTTATAATGCTCTGCTGCCATGGTTCTGGTGGGGAAGGGCGTCTAACCGGCTGATTGGGCGTACTTGGGCAGCGAGAAGTGTCTTTCAAATGGACGGGCACCTTTCAAAAGGTGGCACTGTAGTTTGTGCCGTGTACAGGTCATACTGGTGGCACTCAGCATCCCTAGGCACTGGTAGGTTGTATCCCAGAA